>NW_027111153.1:289178-293050 GCF_000696795.3 Halyomorpha halys | reverse complement strand
AATTTGTGACCATATTTTAATTAATAATATATTACTCAATTAATTATTCTCACATATATTGAAACAAATTAAGTTTCTTTTGTTTTCTAAATATCTTCTGTGTAATTAAATTGAAAATTATTGTTCCTTAATGTTTTATTAATGCTATTTCAATTAAATACAAATTTTATTCAACAACTGTTTTTCTTTCAAAAGCATTAACATAATTTTTTTTCTTTCAGGGCCTTCCACTGGTATACCACTAACATGTACCCAGAGAAAATTTGTTAAATATTTATTTTTACTCAATCCTAAATATAGAAACACATATATTATGATCTGCAACAAGCAAGCCTGATACTTAAAATTTTTCATATGATCGTAGAATACTAATCTTGAGTTTTAAAAATCCTCATCTTAAAAATTTTCCTTGGGTGCAGACCTTCCCTTATTTTTATTTAAATAAAAAAAAAATTGTAATTACCAAAAATTTTTATATCAACAAAATATTTTTTTAATATCATTTTTGGACAAAGGATGAGAAATGAGCTGTTTGTCTATAAAAATTAAATAATATTTCTTCATGAATTATTAATTTTACATTAATTTATAAAAATAAGAATTCATCAGCAAGATTTTAATTCAAATAGAAGTGTTTAGAATCATAAAATACGTATCAAAGGATAAATATGATTGCAGTGTCTAAACCCTTTATACACACCAATTAAGGTAGGTAATAAATCATATAATACTTGAACAGAAAAACCCATAATTAGAAATTATCCAATAATGTACTTTAAAGTTATTTGTTAAACTTACGCATGTAAAAAATGAGGAAACATTTTTTCTCAATTTAAATTCAAGTCAAACAATATGTTAATGTAAGCACTGAGGTGTGAATAAGGTCGTCCTAATGAGGTGATCATTTTTGTGCAAACAGCCTCAAAACATAGTATCAGTAGTATCAAAATTATTTTGAATTTATTACTCACAAATGATTTTTAACTCTATTAAAATTATACAATACATAATAGAATATTTCTATAAAAAGTTTTAAAATTATATTCATATTTGTCACAAATTCAAGTATACATTTTTCTATTAGAAAACTTCTTTTAGGAACATAGCTAACTTCTTAAAAACCTTTATTTAAACAAGGGAGAATCTATCCTATAACAAACGTGTGGTTTAATCATAACCATAATATTAATTGTAACGATTTAATATACTATTACTTCCAGCTAAATCAAGCTGCATGACCGTTGACAAACCGAAAAACTAAGGAACATCATCAACTGATATTTGGGAACAAAGAAAAAATCTAAATTAATTTTAATAGGATACTATAAACTGATAGTAATTTTAAAAGATTAATTTACAAACTAATCAGAGCTTTTGTAAATTCATTACATATATATTTAAAAACAGAAAAAACAAAACAAATCTAATTAAAAATTACTGTTATTACTTACTGCCCGAAAGAAAATGATATCAGATATGACGAGAAAAGTACAAATAACAAGTGATGCATGGCTGAGTTACCATTTCTTATCAATGAAGGCCCACCTTTAAGCTACCTTATCATCTAAGAAAGTGGAGGTGGAAGACAAACTACTCATATTCTTAGTCATGACCATCTATTTGCATATTTAGAACAGACAATGATCAATTTTTATAGTTCTTAATCCTTTGAATGAACTCAAACATTCCAAGAATACAAGGTAGAGCATAATGATCATGGTTTATTTTAAATTTGAATACATATTTATCAATATAGATTACTTACTTTATCTTAATTACTGTTAGCTATTATAAATTTTATTTTATTTTTAGAATTTTCGTTCGTAGAATTTTTATTTTATATTTTTAGAGGTTCCATTTTATTTAATTAAAAATGTTTGTGGCAAGGTAGTTTTATATAATACAAGCACATCTATCAAATGATGTCCATCCAAACCCAAATCCATCAGATCAGCTTTAATGCATTCCACCCACCTACACTTCAGTCTAGTCCTTGGTTTAGTGTTTATTAACTTTTAGGGATCTATTCTTTACTAAGCACTACAACCTTACACAGCCATCTTGTTCAATGCAACGCTATAACCTGAATTATATTTAACAGGTATAATTCACTCAATTTAGCATTGTTTAGCCTTAATTAACCTAAAAAATATTATAATTACCTACAACATAATCCTCCTATCTATCCCTAGGATTTTCACCATTACATTCAGATTGGAACTTTTAAGAGATTCGTTCGTTATTAAGTCCAGCAACATTATATGCCCATTTCAACTACCCCTAAGCTATAATATTACCTAATATAAAAAAAATTCGGGTTGTATGATACATCCATCAATAAAACAATTACTTATCCATAAATAAAATAATTAACTAATATATAGAATGTAAATTCTGAACATTTTTTTGTTGTTTTATTTCATAGTTTGATTTTTAATTTTTTTTTTTAAATATAGTTGTAGTTCAACATTGATTAATAATATTTAAGATTAAAGGATACCTTTGGAAAGACAATTACATTTGGTATTGTTCATCTTTATTCATAAAATATGATTATGATTTATTTGAAGAACTAAAGTTCAAGGTTTGATTTTTTTTTTTTTTATATTGTTTGGGTTCATAGTAAACATAAAAACAAAATTTCCTGATTTTTCTGAGCATCATTGTGTGCTGAAACCTCAACTTTTTATTGGTTTTTTTAAAATTTTTTTTTTTAGATACAACTTCAGAACACACAATTTTGTAACATTAATTTATAGAATCATTCCTAGATGTGCTTAAATTGAAATATTAAAAACTGACAGAATAACTTCATAGCATGGCTTAAATTTGAAATGTTCTGCTTAAGCAAATTTTGTTCAACCAAAACAGCCATTTTTTGTCATGTCATTAAATAGATGATTCAGTCCTTTTCCAGATAATTTAGTACCAAAACTGTTAATAAAAAAAAAAAATTAAAAATGAACTTGGCTGCTTGTATAATTCAGGTATTACTTATTTATTGGTTAGAAAAATCGGACTGTTCTGGTGTTTTATCAGTTTATTAAATTTTTATGAAATTACCATATATTGTTGGTCCCATATCTGTTTCATCAGATTCCATCCACTACCCATGGAAGCATCAATGGAACATCTTTGCTCACCTATATTTCGAAAACAGCTTGTCAAATTGTCCTTAATTTGGAGAAAGGTTGGGGATTAATGCAAAATGGGACCAGCATAATTTTCCATATTCGCAATCTATTTTCACTTATGCGAGCAATTGTATTGTTCTCGGCACACCCATATTTTTGGTAGTTTACTAACGAAATAGAAATATACAGAAATAATATAATTTCCAGAAAAAGAAACTTTTCAATAAGAAAATAAGGCGATAAAAAAAAGAAGATAGAAATATTGAGGAAACCCACGTACTTGCCAACAGTTGTTTTCATTTTATCGCCTTTTTTCTTTGTTGAAAATATCTTCTTCTTTTTTTTGACATTACAATATTTCTATAGGATATCAAGGTTAATGATTTGTCTATGAGAAGATGGTTGGAGGTGCGGTTAGTGAAGAACAAAAGTAAGTATTAATTGACCTTCACCTGGACAATCTTCCTACAATCTAAAAACTTGTTTATTTGAGCCAACATTTCGGCCAGAATTTCTAGCCTTTATCAACGCTTAGAACAAAGAACAAGATAACCAATGAACACAAAAAATAAAATATAAACAGAATGAAAAAAAGTCAATAGTTGTACAGAATGGAATTAATAAAATTAAACTGATAAAAAAAGTGGAAAATAAAATGTATGTATAGGTAATTGAATAAGGAAGTAAAAATAACATAATTAAGTAAATAAAATAAAAATTTGAAGTTATATAATTCAA
>NW_027111153.1:285779-288393 GCF_000696795.3 Halyomorpha halys | reverse complement strand
CTAGTATAGTCGCTTTGTCAAAATCGAAGGAATGATTTAAAGAAAGAGAATGTTCCAAAAGTTTTGAGGCAGAATGATTATGTGAGGAAACAGAATATTTTTGTTGTTTGATATGGTATTTTAAGAAGTTTTTGGTTTCGTCGATGTAAGCAGAATCACAATTAGGGGTGGAGCAAGGGATGCGGTATACGATAAGAGGGATAAGGTCTTTTAGTTTTGAGTAAATATTAGATAGTGTGTTGTGAGATCTAAAAGCAATACGAAGGTAGGTATAGTAGAAGGTAAGAATTCGGAAAGAGAGGAGATGTATGGTAGTGAACTGCATAAGGGAATAGAAAGGGGTTATGAATAATTAGGTTGTTGTTGTTGTCTGGGGCTTAAGGGCGTAAAACCCTGAGGTCATCAACGCCCATATAAGATAATGAATAATTAGGTGAAGTGATGAGACGATTTTTGTAGTTGTATATAATTTTATTAATGATATGTAGGGGGAAGTTATTAGCTAGTATTTATTTAATGCGGTTTGTGTTTATTTCATGAAATGGGAATCAGAAAGGGAAAGGCCACGGTGAATAAGGTTTTTGGCAACGTTATTTCTTTGATGGTAAGGATTCTGGGAGTGGTAATTCCGCCTGAGTAGATTGGTTTGGTGTACCAGTCAGTGGATATGGTGTTGTCTGGGTTTCTTATGATGAGGAGCTCAAGGAAAGGAAGGGAGTTATTATTTTCAATTCCTGCAGTAAAATTAAGACGTGGATGGTAAGAATTAAGGGCAGATAAGATATCAGGGATTTTATCAAGTTTTAAGACAAGGAGAAGGTCATCTACATATTTTTAATAAGAATAACGTCAACTGGAAAGAGTGGGATAACTGAATCAAGCAAATCATTTAGGACAATGTCGGAAAGATCGGGAGCAATGAGTATTGAAAAAGTAAATGATGTTTTGTACATAGATCAACATGGTTATTTAGTCTTTTAAAAAAGTTCAAATTGCCAAAATGTAAACCAGTGAAACCCTCACGGGTTAAAATTTCAAAATAAGTAAAAAAATTGTAATCAAATTTGATATAGAACTTTTTTAGGTCATGTATAGGGACATAACGTATGCTGCTGTAGGCCTGACTTAGCTTTTGATCAGCCTAAATTAAGTGGATGGCAAGATAAACGGTCTGATGCTTTGTTGTCAACTTTAAAGCTGGTTTAATTATAAGCCAGCATTTGGCTAGGTATGGAATGGACAGTTAAACCTTAAAATTGAAATATTGTAAAACAGGAAATTCTATTGTCATTTATTGATCGTATGTTATAATCAAAATTAAGTAAATCGAGGTGTAAAATATAATATCTGTATTGATAAGTATAAAGGATTTAAGTCCATATTCGTGATTTTTCAGGAGACGAAAAATAATGTTCAACAGACTCTGTATAAATATGTATCCGTTCAATAAAGTTTTAACCAGGATATTATAATATATAATTTAATATACAACTTAAACATTTATACCCAACCGATAGAGATTTTCTTTTGAATCTATGTACATAATTAAACATCGACATTTTTTGAACTTAAATCCTTTATTCTTATCAGTACAGATATAATTATAAATTTAATGTGTAATATGAATACAACATTGACGGAGAGTATTAGGATTCAATGTTACATCTAATTTATTAGGTTGTGAATGTACAAATTTAACTTTCTCTGAGTGTTGTTAGTTCCATTTTAACTTGCACTTCTTGAAAAATTTGTTTCTAGGATTCTAGTAGCTTTGTGTTTTTTACTGTTAACCATTTACAGAAGATACCTCTTTCCAATGTAAATTCTGGAGTGAAGTACGCTATGGAAGATCTGGAAGACGTTACAAAGTCGATTTAATTACCAAAAGAAACTTCGTTCACCATAACTAAGAACTACCAAGTTTCATTTCGGAAATCTCGTAAATAAGAGGGGCATCAATCGAGAATTGAGTATCCTGTTCATGAAGTGTTAGTTTTTTGGAAATATAAATGCACCACCTCCATCTATATAAAGTGAGAACATAGTGGTTGTTATTACACCAATTTTACTGAATTTTATTTCGTGACAGACTTACGGAATAAATTTCGACTGTCTGATTCTAGCTAGAAAAAGTTAGTAATTTGAAAGATAACTCGTCCTTCCTTCACTATTTGTCCACAATACATCCATACATATTATACCCCCATAAATAACAGTATACTACGTATTTAAATCAGTTGCTGAAGAATTTAATTGTTTCATTGAGTCTTGTAAAACGCAATTTTATAGCTTTTCAAAGTATGTTTAGTTGATCTTTATAAATATTTGGACAACAAGCGTATCAGTTATATAGATATCGTATTTCTTATGTCATCTTAAATTCTAGGAATTACTTTATAAAAGTAAAACAAACAATGCAGAAAATTAGCCATTAACAATTTGTAAATATTTTTTAAATGGAAACGGAGTTAAAAATAGATTCAGGCACTGTTTGTGGTCTACATGAAGATCCGAGGATAACGAGTTCAAACGCGGAAAAGAAGTTTTAATGACAAAGATCACAGAGAAAAGTCCCTTTCGCACCTTTTACTGGAATATGATCAAAACTAGTATT
>NW_027111153.1:281828-284209 GCF_000696795.3 Halyomorpha halys | reverse complement strand
TGAAATAACTGACTTTTCCCTCCTCTTGTACAAAACCATAACTAGTGTTGACCATGTCATGTTAATAGATATATTTTAAACTAAGTATTTGTATTAAAACCAGTAATAATCAGGGAAAAATCATTTATATTGTTTCAAAATTTTTTATTAAAATTGATGTTGACTGAATTCATATTGATTCAGAGGCCTAGTAAAGTCATATATAAGGTATCTGTTTAGATAGTTGTAATGTTAAACTCAATAAAATAAATTATTAAAAACCGAAAAAGAAATTAATTTTTTTTTTGTATTTGCTCTGCCTTACTTAAATATATGCCAAGATAAACAGTCTGATACTTTGTGGTTAGCTTGAAATATCAAAAGGGTTCTTAAAATTCGAAATTAAAACATAAATAAGAAAATTCTATTGTCATTTATCGATCATACATTATAAATGTAAAATAAAGTAAATCTAATTGAGTAAAATGAATGTAACATGGATGGAGAAAATTAAAATTCTTGAAAAAATTATCTTGTAAATAAATATAATATTAATAAACATACTGCTGCTTTGCTTAAATAGTGGCACATCTCACAAGAAAAAAGTTCTGATTTTATTTTGTATTTGACATATTTTAATGATAGTACCACTGAGTGGAGTTACGAGTACTTTCTCTACTCAGATTCCCCTCCAGTCTATCCCAAAGCTAGTAATAGTAGGGTTGTCATAAATTAAGTCTAAGGTACAATCTATGGAATACTGTCAATATCTCTTTAGCATTAACATTGTGTTGATTTTTCTTGGTTTATAATGATTATGGTAATCATCACCATAAGACCACATCATCACTTAAAGAATCTGACATGGTAAAAAAAAATTGTAAGAACAAGGCCAGAGGCAGACTGATTTCTGAGCCAATACAGCCAACTCAAGCTGAGAAGACTTGGGTCTAATCTGAAGAGGACCTAAGGGAAAATCAAATGACTGACCAGGCAAATATGTTCAAGAATCAAGTGCCTCCACCTGTGCCTTTCAAAGGCTATCGCAACTTATCTCTTAATACCTCAATAACAGCAGCAATTCTATAATTATCAAGAATTAATCAAGGAAAATGAACGGGATAATGATGATTGATAGGCATTACGGAGTCTTATATTTTAATTTAAAAGTTTAGTCTCTAAAACATAAATATAATAAATCTCAACCTACACTGTATAATATCTTTGTCATCAGAATAAATAGGTTTCCTAAAACCATAAAATTAAAAAAAAAAAAAGAAGAAGACATAAGGTCTGAAAAAATGGAGCTTAAATTGTGTATGTAGTAAAAGAAATAATCCTTACAGCAATGTTGTATGAACTACCAAAATTTTATTTTTACAAACCTATCAGAAGATACTATCACTAACAAAAAAGCTTGGTGCACATCGGTAACAACATTATTTGTGTTAATTTCAACTGAATGCACTCCTCAACAAAAAGAGAAATTTTTTTTAAACAATAGCAAATCTTGACCTCTGAACTTAAGGATATTAACAAGGCAGCAAACTAAGGAAGATTAACATTGTAACAAACAGAAAATAAATTGCTATATTGTTAAATTAAAGAAAAAAATAAATATAAAAAAATTATAATTTTTTTAAATATGAATATCCTTGCCACCAATTCATTGTAATAAAATAAATAGATGAAAGGAATATGGTCCGGGTGCGGTCAAGAAAAACTCAAATAGTAGAAATATACTAATTTAATGAGCCAACGTTTCGCCCCACGTAGCAGGGCTTCTTCAGGGCTATTTTGACGGCAGTCAAAACTAAAAATTTTTTTAGTTTTGACTGCCGTCAAAATAGCCCTGAAGAAGCCCTGCAACGTGGGGCGAAACGTTGGCTCATTAAATTAGTATATTTCTACTATTTGAGTTTTTCTTGACCGCACCCGGACCATATTCCTTTCATCTTCACACACGGTCAATCAATAATCTTCCAAAATAAATAGATGTTTGAGTAAATTTTTGATGTCCGGTAGGGATACTTTTCTCAATATTAAATTTAGTTACTTGGTGTATACTACATTTTCCTGATCACCTGTGCATAATGTAGAAGTAAGTTCTAGTTGTAATGTAGAAGTAAGTTCTAGTTAGTTAAAATGAATCAGAAAACATTACGTTAGTTTAAAAAAAAAATTGATACTGTCATAACTATTAAAAACTGATTTATCGTTTGTATATTCGAATTAAACCATGAATCTAAACCAATTTTTATTTAAAGATATAATCAATTTTTCGATAAATTTAACTTTTACTATACATTAATGTACACGAAACCTATTAAATAATTTTTGCATTGTATTTTAATTTTTATGTAATATAAGATTTAAATTAATATTTATTGTTAATGTATTTC
>NW_027111153.1:268508-281728 GCF_000696795.3 Halyomorpha halys | reverse complement strand
TATACTACGGATTAACTGGCTCTTCTAATTAACCTCTATGACAATTGAAAAATGAAGAGTAAGAAGAGCAGAAATCTCAAAATATATATATATATAAACCCACAATTACTACTTCCCAACAACAAATAACCATTCCATAAGCTACTTGAAGATACATTGTAATAAATTTATTACAGTACAAGTTTAGCAAAATAACAAGTAATGTTTATTAAGATTAGATAATACATTGATATTCCTTGTAATATAACATAAATATGATTTCACCAATGAAGCTTGTCATCATTGTACAATTTTAACATAATTTTATTACATTTTCCAGGTGCCAAAATTTAAAAGGCCCAAATTTATTTTGTTGTCATTGCACCAATGCTTACAACATTACATTAATATTTGAATAACTGATGGTTATTATAAACATGGTACACACTTTTATAACCCAATTAGTCAAAAAAATTAATATATTTCAAATTATTGATTTTTTTTTTTTTTTTGTACATGACCATAAAGAGTTTCAAATAACAAAAGATAAAACAAAAACATCCTCTTTTGTATACATAATTTAATTATTAATACAAACGTTAGTAACTACATTTACAAATGTCTACATAATAATTAAGTTTATTTGTTTACCTGGAATGTGTTGGTTATGCTTATTATTTTAATCTATTAAATATGAGAAATAATGCTATAAATGTCCTTTGTGTTAATCATTTATTTACGAACAGAAACTTATAACTATAAAATTCCTAAGCAACAAATAAATAAAAAATATAGGCATATGTAAATGTACATATATTTACTGACTGATGAGAAGTAAAATAATTTAATATTAATAAAACTTCTTATCAAAGTAATGTGCGTTCAATAAACTTCCTAGATGAATGAACATAAAAACTTTCATAACAAAAGTAAACACAAAGAAAACAATTAAAACATCTCTGTTGTTCAGTAAAAGTGAAGTCTTTAATCACATTTATTTATTTAATTAATAAATATTTAATCACAGAAATCACGAACACACATTCACCTTATAATTTATAAATAATCTTGTTGTGCTAATGTAATAATATGTAATTACAGATTTATTACTTATTAATAGCTATAAAAAAATAAAAAATTGAACCATAAGTTAGTGAAATCTGTTAACATAATGATGATAACATAAATATTATAAAAACTAATCATCACACATAACCAATGCTATACAAAGAAAAGAAATACAGGAAACCAGTTTAAACGGAATATGTTGGCTAAAAATATCACAGAGAAAATGAGCAAACTTGCAAAGTTAATAAGTAGTTTCATAAAGTGTAATTAGACTGGTGGATACTTTCCAACATGCTATTTTAATCGAAATTTAGGATTGATTTGAATTAACAAAATATTGATAGCTTCAATTTTAATTAAAAACCCGTAGAAATGCTTTAAGATTTTTAATTTTTCTTAAAGAATTTAAAACACTTAGAAATGTATAACAGTATTCATTGAAATGGGTTTTAATGTTAATATATTAGTATCATGAAAAAAGTTAGAACATTTATTATTTTGGATGTTCACTCCAATGTAAGGATATGGTGAATTAGTAGCTAACATGGTTAGAAAAGAAAATCTTTAAAATTGTTTTAAATCAGCATTTACTATTAGAAATTTAAGTAACAAAGCCAGGAAAAATATTAGGATTGACTTTGCTGATTTCTTTTCTCATTCATTGAACTTTCAAATATTATTTTCTGAATCAGAGATCACGTGTAGTCTTCATCCTCCTCTTCATCTTCATCCTCCTCCTCCTCATCATCATCTTCTTCATAATCTTCAGAATCAAACCTAAAAAAGTAAAAAAAAGTGATGACCAACAAACTAACAAATAATTATACATCAGAGAAAAAAATTAAACCCAGAAATACAAACCATAAATTTGAGAAATTTCATTACTAAGTATATTTTAAAAATAAATGAGTTAAAATTTTTTAAAAATAATGTCGAGTTTCATTGCTTTATTAATACGAATATCTATAAAGAACAAACAAATAGGTAATATTCCTAAGAGATAAAATTTAAATGATGAACTAACAATTTAATTTTCTCATACATATTAACTCGGGTTCGAATCCGGCTGGATAGATAATTATTTTATGTTATACTGTTGCCATGAGCCAACTACATGGAGCCCTCCTAAGGTCCACCCAGCCTCATAAAGTGCATGATTCTGATTCTGACCAAATCACCTCGTCGTTTAACCGTTGTTTTAAAAATTGTTTCCTTACAAAGTATTGAATCCATGACCATTCATTGATCATAGGAGTTCACGATTATTATTATTATTACCACCAAAAGACTGTATATAGTGACTTCAATAAAATGTTTCTAGTCTTGCTCCATTCTGGGGCATGGGAGATATCAGGCCAATCACGATAGCTTTGGCAATAACACCTTATGCTCCAGCCTAAGGCCTTTACTGGAGCACTCAGAAACTGGCCTAAATATATTAATGATCACACATGTGAGGAAGACAGGCTTCCCACAGGGTTCTCACTGAAAACATCTTATCTCATCATGAAAGATGAGAACTATCTGTACTAGAAGGGTGGAAGTAGATATAGATCATTTCAACCTTTGGGCATATGGGTTTAAATGGATGAATCACTTCTACTTTTAACTGGATGAATCACGCCGTGAGCCTGATGGACAGAGGGGGTGAAGATGAAAATAATATTCCTGGACTAGAGATACTTAAAGGATGTTAAATTTTACCAAGGGAGGGGAGAGAGAAGGCTCATCATTTTCAAAACCAATGAGAAAAAATAGGAAACCGAATATTTATTTATTCTTAGAATATTTATTTTCTAAAGTTAAAAATATGGGAAACAGGTTACAGTTAACAATAAATGAACAAATATAGTCAAATAATCTAGCATTATTAATTACTTGTTACAAAAGGGAAGAATTTTAAAATAAATAGGATGGCAATTGAGACAGTAATAATTTGTATTTATTTATTACAGGTAAATTAAATATCATAAAAGTGAAACACTTTAGAATTGAATATAACTATTTAGATATTTTGGGGGAGTGCAGTGGCACTGTGGTAAGACAATGCTACTAACTGGCAAGGACACTGATTTAATCCAGCTGGGCAAAAAATTGTTTTCTGTTACACTGTAGCCGTGAGTCACCCCTGTGGGTTCTGGAGCCCTCCTGGGGTCCACCCAGCCTTATAAATTGGGTACCCTTAATTGGGTAAAAATCTGGCAGTTGAGTGTGATTCTGACCAAATTAGCTCTTTGCACAACCATTGGTCTGGTAACAATACTTCCTTGTTAAGTACTGCACTCTTAACCCTTCATGGGTTGTAGTGGTAGAGATTTTGATTTAGATATTTTAGTATTTTTATCATCAAACTTCATTCTTAAATTCTTCTAGATCTTGATTTTTCATTAATTTAAGGGAGGCACCTAAACTACTTTTCATGATCTTTCTTCACAAGAGTCAAGTCAAGGATGCTAAACCTTATTCATTCATTAAAGGCTAAATCTAATAATTTAATAACAACAGATATTTTATCGCCAAGCAACTTCAGGTTTAACAAGAGACACAACTCTTACTTCAATATGAAAAACTCAAAAACGAATAAACCATATGTAACAGAATAACATAGGTATTATGTAAAAAGTTAAAATACTCTTTACTTCAATAAATCCTAGGGGAAAAAAATAATAGCAAAAAAATTAGAAAGCAATATTTCCTATTTAATTAATATTAAAATAAATTTCATTTCTATAAAATATGTATTTATATTTTTTAACTAATGGCTGAAGTACCCTCTATGTTCAAAAATAGCTCTAAATATTCTTTCCAGACTATTTATGATGTTATCACTGGTTTCCAAATGAATTTCCAGCCAAAATTGAAGTGCAAGGTCCCCCTTAGAGAGATAGGGTTGTAGATTTATGGTAGATAACCTTTGAAGATCATTCCCATAAGTATAATTGGGCTTAAGTCTGGAGAACATGGAGGTAGGAGAAAATGTCTAAATTGACCAGTGTGTCAAAAACAATCCTTCCTCAACATAGAAATATATTAATATCCAAAATCATAAAATAAGTCTCTGGTAAATGGTAAATGCCCCCACTCATTAAATACCCACCCATATGATGCTGGACCAGTGCGTTAAATACACTTCCCTTAAACAACCAAAATCATTTCTAAGGCAAAATTTGGATTTATTTACAAACTAATTTTGTAAATTATCAATTTTTCTCTTTTGATGTACCAGAACAAGGACGTAATATCACTACTTATGAATATAAGTATAAGTATATGAAGTGTAAGATGTTACACTAACTTCCCCAAGCTAATAACAGAACATTTGATCACATATTGGATGCTGAAAAATGTTGTATTTAAAAAAATGTTCTTGCTGTCAAAAACAGATTTATTTTTTATCAACATCACAATACTCTTAGGGATGGAGATAGTGACGAAAAGAGCCAATAATGGAATAATTTAAAATAGCAGTACTCACAAAATATGTATTTACTTACCCGGCATCATCAGTTGTCCAATCAGATCCTTCCTCTGAGTCTGAAACAGCCAGTTCTTCTTCTTGTAACCTTAGCCTGGGCATAAAGCTAGCCGCTCTCTCAATGTTTATTTCCATTTGTACACGAACACCAAGTGCCATGAAACCTGACATTATAAGAAGTGGAAGACGAGCTCTAGATTCCCAAGCCAAGCGGAGCAAGAAAAGAAGGCCAGGTTTAACTCTGTTCAGGCCCCTTTCACCTGAGCCTGCGCCCAGGATTTCAAGCATCTAGAAAAAAAAATTAACTATTAAGTCAAAAACTAAATTACTGATCAATATAATCTTAATAATCTAGTTTTTAAATAAAAGAAAAGAGAATGAAATTACATTTTTTTTTCTTACTAAATAAGTTTATAACTATTATTATTATTACACTGAGGGTTGGGAATCCCTTCCTCACTTTGACCCAATTGGATCTTTTGTAAGTTACCCCTCTTTCTACTAAATATTCCATATGAATTCTATTCTTCTTATGAAGCTTAATAATTCTTTTGGGTTTATTCTAGAAATGTCTTCAGGTTCCATTCTGTCCTGTCCCAGATACTGTAATCTTCGAAATGCAAGGGCTTCACATTCACACAGAATGTGCCGTGGCTTTTCTTCGTCTTCCATACATAGACGACAGTGGAATCCTCCACCAGCCTCATCTTCTTAAGATGATATTTTAAGGGGCAGTGGCCCATGAGGAGTCCTGTTATCATCCTCAGTTCATTCCTAGTAAGTTTAAGGTAAAATTTTGCCTTTTCCTCTAATATTTTAATGAAGAGCTTGGATTCTTTCATACCTGGTTTCAGCGTCCAGTATATTTCCTTCTCTTTTTGTTCCCAGGAGTTAACCACTTTCCTGATTGCACTTCCAGTTATGTTGCAATATGGCTCAGGGCCAATAAGCATCATTTCTGATCCCTTCCTACCTAGAGTATATGCCATCTTGTTTCAATCCCCTCATGTCCTGGGTCCACATCAAGGTCAGTTTATTGCCTCTGGCTAGTTCCTTAAGTCTCTCTAGGCAATTCCAGACTAGCCCTGATTTTATAATATAGGACATTATTGCCTTTAAAGCAGCCTAGCTGTCTGATATTATATACATCTTTTTTCCTTTTTGATTGTTTTTAATGTTTTCTAATGCTGCTATTTCTATTGCGTGTATTTCAGTTTGGAAGACAGTTGGGTATATTCCCATTGCTAGGGTTTACCTAAGTAATTTTTTTTAAATCCAAAATTAACCAATAAAATGCTTTATAGAATAAACTTTTTAGTTTATATTTAGAATCTTCATGAATATTTATACTTAATACTAATTTTCCTCAATCAATGTCTAAGTAGTGTACAGTTCATGAATTTTTTTCAAGGTATTTTTACAATTAATATAAAGAGTGCATAGAATCACAATTTGATTCGAAATAACAGCATGTTTTTTAAAAATAGTATAACCTGGATTATAAAGGTTTGTTTCTGACAATGTTTAAATGTTCGTCTGACAGACTGTTTTGATAAAAAAATGATATTCTTAAATTCAATTGATTCCCTGAGAACTCTCTAATATAACCAAGCTATTGTCTTAAAATGTAAATATATTTTAAGACAATATGTACTATAAGTAGCAGAATTTCCTATAAAAAACTTTTAACCAACACTTCAAGAAAATTTTTATAGATAAGAAAAAATGTTTTACTTTTAACTAAATTAATACATTATGAGTTTTGCCCCTTAAGAGCTTTTGTTAGGGATTATCCTGGAATTTAGTGCTCTAGATCTGCTATAAAGCCGTTGGTCACAAGAAAGCTTTTCTCTCACACACCACCATTACCTAATTCTACTGTTTCGCTATTGAACCAAGATAAAATATAATTGCTAATTAGATAACCTTATAATACACATCTAAGTATTATTTTTGGGCAAAAAAAAATTCATTTTATGGAGCTTAAAATGTCTAAAACTTATTTGTCATTAAATAGTTTATACTGATAATTTTATATTATGATGAAACAATATACAGACTAATGTTCATTTGAAAGCAACATTTAAAAAGCCAAAAAATTAATTTTAAAAAGTTTCTGGTCATAATCTCTCATGAATGACAGACTAGCCACATTAATGTAATATGTTTAGGGCAGATTTTTGTTATTTAGCACAATTTTCCAAAAAGTGAATGAATTCTTTTACAACTTCTGTTATCTAGTGCTAAGTTTTTTCCACACGACACATAGTATGAAAAAATAACTTGAAGTCATTAATAAATTACACAGAGTGATGAGAGGAAATAAAGACGAGATAAGAAATTTTCCATTTTTGCAATGTTTCCCTTCAGATATATTTCAAATATAGATAAGTGAAAGTAAAAATAACACACAGTATAATATGATATTGTGCCAAGATAGTTTAAGATGATTAAAAAATCTTATTTTAAAGTCAATGGATGTAACATCTCCCCAAAACTTCTTATCACAACTTATAAGTGAAAAAAAATAAAGTAAATATAAAACTATCAAAAAGCATTAAACAATTAAACTTATAAGCAGACTAAAATGCAACACCACACACTCACAGACATATCAAAATTATAAGTGACATCAGTCATATTTCATTATCACAAGTTAACACTGTTCTAATTTGTAACTTATTCATAACTGCCAATAAAATGATCTAAAATATTTTAATAGTTATAGGTGATTCGATAATTTCAATTTTTTTGTTTGTCTAAAAATATGGTAATTATTATCTAAATGCTGATGTGTAGGAATACAAATAACTAGGAAGCCAAACAAACTCTTTAATGTGGGACCACAATAAAATAAACATTGAAGTAGTCAATGTTTCTTATCAAAAAGATTTTTAGTTTCATAAATTATCACTATGGGTGATAAAACAAGGGCAACTGTCAATGGTCATAAGTATATATACAATAACAGGACATGGCAGTACACTATAAAACTTACTGTTCTTAAATGTGGCAGTTTTCTAGGAAGTTCAACAGTTGTGTAAAGATAATAATTATTTTCAGAAGGAAAGGCTAGTGAAACAACTGTTATAAACCAAATCCCGTTTACAATTAATAATGCAGGATAGGTTATAAGCATAACCTGCACCTTACATAGAAGTAGAACTCAAATTTCCCAAATATAAATAATGTTTTAATGGAAAAATTGTTTTCAGCTATTTATTCAGTGGTATTATTTTTCTTCTACAAATTATGAGGCATGGTTCGTAAATTTGAAACATAAATACACTAGATGAAATAAAATACAAACTAGAGAGTTTATAACTTTAAGAAATAATTAAATAAGTTTCCACCTGTCCACAATATGCAGATTTTTTTTTCTCAATCACGTCTCTACTTTCTTGATTTTCAATTTCTAGGTACTATGTTAAGGACAAACTTCAATTCTTTGATGTTGACTCAATACTTTCATAATCAAATTTAACACACAACGTAAATGTTTTAGAGGTCAGTGAACAACTGTTGCTTAAATTCGTAGTGACTAATTACTATACATTTAAATGAGGAAATCCAGCATTTTTAGATTTCAATAACTAAAAATCGTCACTTAAGCAGCGATTGCTCATAACAAAAACAATCAACAATATGATTGTAATAATTTGATAAAAAATAAAAAAATTAATGCTTCATTCTAGATACATTTTATACCTATCATCGTTTTGTTGAACATTTATATAATTTTTTTTGTTCCACTTTAAGAATTCTTTTAAGATTTCTTATGAATGAACCATTAATATTCATTTTAAATCTTTGTTTGTTTTTTTTTTTTAGTAAGGAGGTGTTTGTTACACCTTAAGCGACGAAATGTATTATTATAAATTTCTTACACCACGTTTTTGTACATTATTAAACTTTCCTGTGGAAAGGCTCTTTTTTAAGCATTTTCAAAGAGCCTAAGGGGTCATTCTATGGAACACAAGACCAATTTAAAGCTTACAATTTTTCTTTTATCTAAGCCCTCAAGGTGTCACGGATTCTTTGGTTTTATGAACAATACCAAAAGCCATATTTTCAAGTTCCAATTTAGCATCAAGTACCAATAAATTCCAATTATTTAACCCTAACATTAATCAAGACGTGCTAATTTATGTTCAAGACCTCAGTTAATACTTAATACTTAAAAGTGATAGGGAGTAACTGTTGTAGAAAATGGGTTTTATTATTTGGTTAGTAAATAAGCAGTAGATGGCGACACAGCTACGGACATGGGATAGCTTGGTTTTCCTTTGTTATGACAGCATTCAGTCGTGGCGTCTATTAACGGAAACATATACTCTTTGTTTTTGTTTATAAAACCCTTCTCTAAACTCTACAACACTAACATATAATAACAACTAAGGAGTGATAAAATGAAATATATCACCTAATTACTGTATGAATTCTAATTGAAAACATTTATTCAGTAGTGATCGGTCTCAACTATTTGTTCTTGAACGATTTTCAACATAAAACATGGTATGAAACTATAACAAAAAACTTATCCTGCTCACTAATATTTAGAATTCTCACTGATAATAAAAGCCAACATAGAGCATAATATCCAATGCCACATATATGTATTATTTTGAACAAATTATATAAACAAACATCATACGTTGAATCAGGATCTTAAGGAACTAAGAAAAGCTTTTTGGATATGAAAATATCATTCTTCTCTGTTTTGTGAAATATGGAACATTAAAGAAGATTAATGATGCCTTGTTTACTTATTTCACAAAGATCAGTAATCTGAACTACCAATTGAGAATCCTAATTGTCAAAGTTAAGTGGCCCTAATAGTGAATATTAAAAGAAACATTCGTCTTTTCATTGCTATCCTGGTCACTCCCTAGTTCCCTCAAAGTTTCCAATTGAGCCAAGGGAGTGGCTGCCTAGGGAGAGATAAAAAACAATTTTCATCTCAAGAGAAGCTTCACAAAATATATAAGGTAAGCATGTACGCAAAGGAGTACTGAAATACTACGAAACTATGTAAAGTACAAAATTTAAGTCTTATCAGCATTGATTGGAGGCCATTTTATGAAAGGGCTATGTAGTAACCGAAGACCATGTGACAGAGATAAAAAGTGTTATAGTGATTGCTGTGTCCGATTTAAAATTCAAATTATGTTTTATACTAACTTATACTTGAGATATTGCTGAAAAGATTACAGCTTTTTTTTTTTTTTTTAGGTTTACTACATAAGAAACTGATACCATTGACTATTAATGTCTCAGCCTCAACTTTGTGAGATAAAATAAATATAATAAATGAAGCGAGCATTATATATTTTGTAAATAAATAGCAATTAATGAATAGAAGCTAAAAATGAGAAATTTGTATGAGAAGTGTAGGCTTCAAGAAGGATAATAAGAGAAAAATAATTAATCATTATTGTCTCTATAATTAAAATAGCACCAAAACTGGAGAATAACACATATATGAATGATAAAAATTTTTATTTTAGGGTTTCTTGGGGTAAAAAATAATGAATATTAGGTTTTTTTCTGCCAAGAATACATCAGTTTAACAAAATACAACGAAGCCATCTACATATGAGTATACTCATTATTTTCAATTCGAACTCCTGTCTCTACTGTTCCTTTAATTATTTAATATTTTTGTATTAACTCATTGTTTATTATTGCTAACAGTAGGTACTAAAGAGCAAAATTAAATGCACTTTATGGATAGATTTTTGGTTAGTTTTCATCAAATGGTTTTTGAGATATAGATTTTTCAAAATAAATGCACTAATTACTGATCTTTCAGTACGTCCCATACAACATTTTTATGAAATGTTGCTTTTTAAAAAGCTATATCTCGAAAAATATTTAACGTAAATAACTCTATTAGGGCTCATATTTTAGCAAATTTGCTCTTCTTTAATTGACGTTCTCTTACATTTTCTTGTGTTGTTCCAACTTTTCGAGATATAGAGCTCTGAATGAAAAATTAGTTGTTTTTTTTATCGCTTTGAAACAGCCACCATTTTTTATTCCCCCTACCTATACTTGGCAGACTCATTAATTTTGACTAGTAATTATATCTAGTTTTCAATTAATTAATCAAAAATTGGGGTGAAAAAACTGCCACTTTGGCTCTTGTATCATCACTTCTCCCTGGGTAGGACAGCAAGGTATATTTTGTAGCAAGAGTGAGCAAGCTGTGTGCATAGCTATGTAAATGTATGTCATATGCAGCAATGAGTTGTACCAACTGCTGCGAACACCCGTATTGTCCAATAGGGAGGGTAGGGTGATAAATAAAGAAATAATAAATAATCCATAGATAAATGGAAGTAAAAATATCATAAGGCGTCAACGCGTTGGAGGCCCAGTGACTAATCCTCAAAGAAAATCAATTAGTCTTTCTTTAATTGCACAAGACTAGTTTAGCTAATTTCCGATCTATCTTTTAGGGGTTTCTCAGGAGAAGTATTTAAGAGCCGTGTTCAAAAACTAAATCACTTATCACGAACTGGACTACAAGACTGTAGACATGTAAGCAAATGTAAAATAATTTGTCAAAGCGAATGAAAGATATAAAATAATTTCGGCACAAAAAGACTATATTTTTATAAATTTTTTAAGAAAATCTAATAAAATAAAAATTTCGTTGCATTGAATTATCAAATAAACCGGGGTTATGTTTATCATTTATAGATTTACATTTATAATAAATTTAAATTGCATAATTTCTGAATTTATTATACTTTCACTTATCTACATATTTTTAAGGTTCGTACTTTTCTCTGCCTGTCTGATTTTTTGTGGAGTCATCGCAGCAACAAGCGACTTCCCCGATTTTCTATTGGAAAAAGCGGAAAATTCAAAGGAGGTAAAACAAAAAAAAAAGTCATATTTAATTGTTGAAAACTAAATATTTTAGATAAATTTACGATTCTATACTTTGTGCAGTCGGACGGCACTGGTGTACGGCTTTTAGCGAACCCTCTCAAGCTGGGAGACAAACCGTGTCAAATGGAAGTAAAAATAGTAAGTATTATTCAAAATATTATGTAATTAATAAATAAATTAAAATTACTATAAACAGAATTTCTATTTACCACACTTAATGGCTACTAAATTTCAAACTTTGAGATTAATTACTAATTTAATTATAATGATACTAAAACTATATTATATTATAAAATCTATATATACAAAAGGGAATGGTAGAATATTTGTCAATAATAAATTTTTGAATTAGTAGACCGATTTGGTGCTGTTTTTTTGTTTTAAATGTTCACTTTCGCCATGGTGAGGTTTAAATGTAATTAAATTTCCGAAATCTCAAGTAGAAAAAAATTATGAATAAAATTAAGCGTTTTTTCACAGTTATTGTGCACTAACTAATTTGTCTCTTTCCGAGAAATAAGAAAAAATCATTACTGATTCTGTTAATCTATATTATATATACGAAAACATTTAAAAACATAATGTGGCTTGGGGTAAAATAAGTCAACATATTTTTTTTTTTTTTTAGAAAAGAGCATTTCATATTTGTTTTTGGCGTTGTCTCTAAGTACCATATACCATTTTTGAAAGAACTTAAAGTAAAAAATTTTTACCTTGATTTTTTGGAATAAATTGATGTGTTAGTCGGTTTGACAAACAGTATAAATTTCAATTTCATTCCTTTTTGTATATATTTTTCCATTTATGTAACCAAATCATATAATAAAGTATTTTTAAATGTTTAATTTTAACTCACCACAATAATTTATAACGAACCATGAATTGTGTTCATTAAATCTATATACATCCACAAACATGGCAACAATGACATCATAAAACATACTTAAATGAAATTTACTTTGCAGGTCAAACAACTGACAGGCTACTGTTCTGCAGTAGGTTCTGGACTGGACGCCTGCGTTGCTGATACCCACATTCAACCCTTCCATCCCGGATGTAGCATGTTTCGATAAATCATAAATATGATTCGATATTTATAAAATATGATCATTGCGATGTAAATTTAAAATAGCATTATATATCTTTTTAATGTCTGGTGTATGGCAGAGATCGACAAATAAATAATATGTAAAAAACATTGTTTTTTATTATTACTCAAATATTTCATCTTATCTCCATCATACATCACATAGTACAAGAGCCCAAGAGAAGAAAAAAGGCAGTTATCTCACCCCAATTTTTGATTACTTTAATTAAAACTATGTATAATTAAAATAATTTTTTATTCGGTGCTCCATATCTTAAGGCTAAATGTACCCTTCCTGGGACGCACCAGAATTTACTTTTCTATTTACTCTTGAACGGATGGTCCGATTTCGGATCTGTAAAGTGCATTTTCTTTTTTTCTAAAATAGAAGTTACTGAAATTAGGTTAACAAATCACCAATCCAATAATAAGGAAAATAAGATGCAAAAATATGAGTTAACGATAAATTTTTAAAAATGTGGCCTTATAGGCACTTGTAGAACCGTCCAATGAAACCAATGAAACATTCCGTGCAATTATGGCATTTATACAGCGATCGTAAAGAGAAAAATACGTTTTTGTTTACAAATGGAAGGAAACCGTTTGAGGTGGTACCAACTGCAACGATACGGCAACTCAAGGCTGCTAAAACTAACTTTCTCATAGCAATGAGACCTAAATTTGAGAATAGTTACAATAAATTTGTATTGG
>NW_027111153.1:268170-268458 GCF_000696795.3 Halyomorpha halys | reverse complement strand
CACTAGTAAATAAGTTTTTTAACTTATTTGTGTTATTCTCTGAACGCACCTCCAACTATTTGCTTCTCATAAATATTATCCACGCTCGACTATCTTCTCATCTATCAATGAACAATTTTTCCATTCAATACTTATTTCTAATTTTGTTTTTTTATTTTTCTAGACATGAGAAAAATAAACTAAAACAATATAGTTATTACAATGATAAATTTAGCATTGAAATATTTTGACAAGGAAATGTAAAAACATTTGTATTAAAATTAAAATTATTTTAATTTTAAAAATGTT
>NW_027111153.1:263127-267600 GCF_000696795.3 Halyomorpha halys | reverse complement strand
ACTTCTATGGGGTTCTAGATGGTAAATCCGTTTACAGATGGGAAATTTATTATTCCGTATTCAAATGAGAAGAAAAGTAAATTTGCCCCGAAAGTGCTGCCATCTCTTGAAAAAAAATCTTACTAAAAATCGGTACATTTAGCCTTAAAAAGTAGGAACAACACAAGAAAACCTATGAGTACGTTATTCAAAGAAGAGTAAATTTCCTAAAATATGAGTCCTAATAGAGTTATTTACGTTAAATAGTTTTCGAGATATAGCTTTTTAAAAAAGCAACATTTCATAAAAATGTTGTGTGGGACGTACTATAACATCAGTAGTTAGTGAATTTATTTTGAAAAATTCTTATCTCAAAAACCATTTGACGTACAGATGTCTATTAGCACTCAAATTAAAGCTAGTTTAATGAGGTATAATGTAGTTTACATGAAATTTGCAAAATAAATTGATTTATAGTTGTTCAGACAAATTTTCATTTGTCAAATTTATATTCATATGTGAATATCATAAAAAGTACTACCCCTACGAAGATAAGTGTCATAAACAACTTTATAGTAAATTTAACTTGCTTTAATTTAAGTGCTGGCAGAGATCTTTACGTCCAATGGTTTCTGAAATAAAGTTTTTCATAAATCAAACCTATTGTCCGAACAACTATAAATCAATTTATTTTAGCAAATATCATGAAAATTATTATTCCTTTGAAGGTAAAGGTCATGAACTACTTCATAGTTCAATTATTTAGCTTTAATTTGAGTGCTAATAGACATCTGTAAGTCCCATAGTTCCAGAGATATAGATTTCTCAAAATACTGATATTTCTGTACATTTTTATGAAATTTTGCTTTTTTAAAGGCTTTATCCCGAGAACCATTGGATATAAATAGCTCTATTATAGCTCATATTTCAGAAAATTTACTCTTCTTTAAATAATGTTCTTTTAGATTTTCTACTGTTGTTAGTAGTTTTTAAGATATAGAGCTCCGAATGAAAAATCAATGTTTTTTTAAGGTTTTGAAACATCCGCCATTTTTTTATCCCACTACCAATACTTGAAGAACTCATCAATTTTGACTAGTAATTATACATAGTTTTTATTGAAGTAATCAAAAATTGGGGTGAGATAACTGCCTTTTTTTCTTCACGGCTCTTGTACTAACAGATCTCCTAAATTCAAACTTAGTTTATCTATATAGTCTAGGCTGTTTCCGGCCTTTAGGCTTGTATACAACAGCTCACCGAACTGCTGCTTTTGAATTTTGAAAAATCCTTCCTTATCAGATCCTTTTCCCAAAGGAACTCCATTTCTACTTCCATCCGTCATTCCAGTGGGGTTCTTACCATTAGAATTGAAATTGATATTCCATATCCAGTTACAAGTTGTATAAAAATTGCTGTATTAGCTCTGTAAATATTTATACTTATAATTAATATCAATCTATATTCTTATTAATATAATTTTGTTCTATGTTGTTAATACCACAAGTTACTTTTAATCCGTATACGTAAAAAATTAAATGAGAATAATTAAATATAAGTAGATGGTCAGGGTTGCGGTCGAAAAAAAGAAGAACAAATAGTTTTAAACTATTTGTTCTTTTTTTTTTTTTAACGCAACCCTGACCATCTACTTATATTTAAATCTTTACGGTCAACTATATATACATATAGAGAATAATTAAAGATTATGGACAATTAATGAAAACGGAAATAATAACAGATAAAAAGAAGAAATGTAAAATACAGTCTAAAATTATTATTCCCTGTCTAACAGATCCGATATCTTTGACATCTGGACAAACGACTAACCTGAAATCCTCCCACAAGACTGAAAAGACAAGAAACTGCACGTCGATTTCGACTATTACAGCACTTACTAGACAAACGGTCTAAACTTCCAACTCATTACAAAAGACTGATCTACGTGACTGTAATAAGACCAATCTGGACATATGGAGTTGAGCTATGGGGCTCCACTAAACCTTCGAATTCCTCTCGTATCCAATCCTTACAATCCAAAATCCTTCGTTAAATCCTCAATGCTCCTTACTTTGTCAGGATAATAGATACATTTTTTTTGTTTAGCACTATTTCTTCGTTTTCTGTACTCCTAGATTTTATTTAAATTTAAACAATTACAACTTAAACGTTTCTTTTTTTTCGCAAAATGCACTTTGTGTTTTGATTGTATGCGATTTTTAAGAGAGCCATTGTAACAGACATGTAATACACAATACTTTCCAGAATTTACTTTGCACTGTTTTTTTGTTCTCTTCCTACATATTAAACCGCTCTAAGGATGATTGTATCTCAAATGAATTTTTTAACTTGACAAGTGCGC
Source organism: Halyomorpha halys (assembly GCF_000696795.3). Classification (NCBI taxonomy): domain Eukaryota; kingdom Metazoa; phylum Arthropoda; class Insecta; order Hemiptera; family Pentatomidae; genus Halyomorpha; species Halyomorpha halys. The sequence continues at coordinate 265,259 of NW_027111153.1, read as the reverse complement.
AACAAAATAATTTTAGCTATAAAATGGTTCCGCAGTGAAAGCATTTTGACTTTAGTATATCAGTTGATTAACGTATAATAAGTAATAAAAAATAGATTGAATAAGACTTTATTACTCTATTGACAATATTACCCCTCACCCCCCTTAAGCTTTACCCTTGAATACGTATTCATCGCCTCCCTGATGCAACTACTACGATAGATGTAACTTCATCAAAATGTATCTACCGTTCTAGAGTAGCAAGAGTCCTCGAAAACAACAAAATAAATACCTTTTGAGTAGATTGCGCCTATAACGCTTAAATAAAGAAAGATATTGAAAACTTATTTTCGAATTGTGATCTGGCTCTTGATGCACATCTGCTTTAGCCAATGCGGTTTCAATATTTGTTTATTCTTTCATTGTTACACAATAACGTTTAACAAGTCAATTAGATTCCACAGCAAAGGAATACGATATGTTCAATGCCATATTTGTTATATCGCCATTTATTGGGAAGATTCAATTACCTCTCCCCCCCCCTACTGCCGCTAACAACTGCTCAAGTGGTTCAGTTTGTGTCTGATGGCCACTGTGAATATATGAGGTAAATATGGCAAGCATTTAGAAGAGTATCTCAATTTTAATCATTATTTAAAAAATCAGACTAATGAAATTTAAAAAAAACAAAACAGGTATTATAAAAAATGGAATTTTTTGTATATCATATATACCATTAAATTTCACAAACGATCATATAAAAGAGTAATAAAATACGATAGAATTCTATCAATCCATAGAAGATTGGCAGAGAGTGGAACAGGTAATTAATTTCTCTCTTTTTTTGGAGGTGTAGATAGTTGACCGTAGATTAATGATTGGAGAAGTTTGTCGGGGAAGGGGGGGCATGAAATAAATAAATATGGTTATGTTGTTCTTTGCTAACCGCACCCTCCCGACAAACTTCTCCAATCTCTTTTTTTCTTCTTTTTTTTTATATATACAAAATGGAATAGATTTTCATTTAAGTCCAGTCCTCCAAACTGATGATTCAACAAGATCATTCTTAGTTTCTATGACAGAAAAATACAAAGTTATTATCATACTTATTTTCAAATATAATTTACATTCTCAAGCACCTACAATAGGAACGTGAACAGATGATATACTTAATGTATTCTAATGTACATGTTTTAGATCGCATAATACCAAAAATCTATAAAAAGAGATGTAGTCCTTTCCCTATCTTCCCTAATTTCTAATTACTGTAAGCTCTCCGAAACTAAGCCGAAACCCATAGCACAGTAAGATGCGGGTCACTCGCGATTTAAAAATTTATTTATTTCTACAAAGTTGGGTTTCAATAATAATTAAGGACAAATAATTTATTTAATATTTGTTATTACAATTATACATGGTGTCTGAAACCTGGAAAATTTCTTTTGGAACGATTTCCGTTAACTGTTTGTTTAGGAGATATTCACGTCTAAAGGTGGCTCTACTTGTTTGCCAAATAATAGCAAACTCCCACATTCACAAGTGTGTGGATGGGTCATTTTGATTGGGTGGTAGAAATTAGCCTCAATTTGTTGGTTTTTGTATTCAAAAGCCGCTTATGCTACATTTAAATCTATGTTTTCAGTTTGCATTGTTTATAATTGCCAGCAGATAAATATTTGTGCTCTCCGTGTTTTAATTAATTAATGAATTTCCCCAACATTTGGATTCAATAATTAACTCTTGTTTAAGATTATATATTTCAAAATTCAATCGATTCGGTGTAAATACAGTGTTTCAAGGATCAAAACTAGGGAGGGCATGCTATAGTCAATGAGGTTGTGACCCAGAAAAGGCAAATAAAATCAAAATTATTGTCGTAGCGCTTTATTAGTTATAAAAATTAATATTTGCTTGAAAAAATATTTTTTTATTAAATAAAACCAAAAATTGTATCCAATACTGTCTCAACACTTTATTTCTTTATTAGTCCAACGTTTCGGCTATTCCAGCCATCTTCAAGGACATCTTCAATACAAATCTCCTCCTCACATTAATTTATAATTTTTATTGCAGGCTATTCTGCCCAGGTCATTTTCTTCATTCTAATTTTAAACTTATTTATTTAAAATTTAAAACCATTAATATTTATTTTT
>NW_027111153.1:244193-262832 GCF_000696795.3 Halyomorpha halys | reverse complement strand
TAAATTGATTCAAGTATTTTTCTTTTGTATAAATAGTTTTCTCTATGTAAAATTATGGTGTTATCAAAATCAAAATTATGTTGGTTTTTGGCTGTATGCTGTACAAGAGCTGTTTTATTTGGATCCTTTTCTTTATTTCTTGTATCATTTTTGTGTTGATATATTCTATCCCCCAACATTTGCTTAGTTTCACCTATATAGAATACAAAATAGAAAATTTTGTTTTCACTTCTAGTGGGGGGGGGGAGGGGGGCTGCCCTTTCAAATCTTGTTAACTAACCGGAGCAGTTTATTTTTGATTTAACATAACACAAATATATATTTGTGAAGACATTGTATGTCTACACACTTTTAATGTACAGGTTATACTCAATTTTTTTTTTATGGTTATTGGTTAGCTCTTGACTACTTGAGCTTTTATACCTTTTTTTGTATGTGACTATCACAAAATGTTCGTAAGACATTTTATTCCGTTGTTCTATCTTATATTGAAGCGTAAATATAGAGTATATTTCCAATAAATGAATTAGATATTGGGTATAGTCGGCCCTGACACCAATTTAAGAGGTGAGATAGTATAACATCAGAAGATCTCGACTATTGGGATGATTTAGGTAGAGAGAGGGTGAATTGACAGGAAGATCGCTGCTGGACACCACTCCGTAAAGTATTCGCTTACAGTCGTGTAGGGGATGGCAATTCCTAAATGTATTCGCTTTAGGTCCATGCAAGAACGAATACTATTCTGTAACGTATACCCTTACGGTCGAGAAGGTAACGTGTTCTGCAGGAAATCGCTATAGATCCCGGCGAAAAAAACAGACAGCCGAGATTAGTCTTTGGTTACATCGTTATAAGGTACATGAAAGAATTGAGACTCAGAGAAGGTGGAATGAAGCAATGATACTATTTCAATTTCCAAAAATAGTATATTGGTAGTATATTGTCATCCATTAATGTATATTGTAACACACTGCCTGCTAAAGAAGTGAATGCTTAAGGCGGGTGTATGTCAGTTACAGCAATTACTCTTGTTATCTCTCTAGCCATCGAGAAATGCTAACTATAAGACTTTAGCTTTTAGTGGATCAGAACACTCTATTGTGATCTTAATTCATTGTAGTAATACACTCATGAACACAACAATAAAATAAATGGTTATTACATGTATTAAACTAAAAGCTGTTTACAAGAAATAAAGATATATCAATGTGAGACGTTTGTGGGATGGTCGTAGTTCAGGTCTTACCTGCTAGGTCACACAATGTTTGCCTGTAACTTCTAGCAGCGACTTGAGAGGTGACCAGCACATAGTAAGTGTCACTATAGTACTATCCTATAAAGTTAGATACTTAGAATTTCTGCTCAGTTAGCAATAATCGTAGAGAATTAAGTACTTCTAGAGCAAAAAAGAACAAGTTCTCCGAAGAGTAAACTTGTGGTGATTCCTATTCCAGAAACGACACTGCCACAGAAACTTGCTGAAATGAAGTATTAATTGGATATCTTTAGATTTTCATAAACATTATATCAAGCTAACATTTATATCAGTAGTTATATTAAAAGGTAACCAGGAGCAAAAGACCCTTTTAAGCTATTATATTTAATTAATGGTATTTCTCTCATTGATGGTTTAACTTTCAGTAAGAAAGTACTGGATATCGTGCTTAAATTATATGCCATGTCATTAGGATTATTCAGTGATGTATAATAAAGTTAATATGAAAAATCCTAGAATAGCAAGTGAGCTTGATGTAATTCTCAAATCTATTACACCCGAAAGAAATGCAATTCAGAATGTGTTAATTAAGGCAAATAAAGTTTTATTAGTTATACCATATTTTTCACTTACTACATTGTCCAATTTGCATTAGCTCATCCAAATCTTGGTTTTAAAATTTACGAAGCTACTACCCTTACCCTTTCACTGTTTTTTATGAGTGCGAAATGTGGCTGTTTTCTTTGAATGAAGAACGATAAAGTTAAGATCTTAGAAAATAAGTTGTTACAATGAATATTCGGACCGAAGAAGTTTTAATCTAAAGACAAATTAACAAGAAAAAAATCTAAGAATCAGTTTCGCAGTTTTTGGAATGATCATGTAAAATTATAAGGTATGGTACTGAACGTATTCCCAAAGAGATAATTGGCGCAGAGAAAGTTCCCTAATTTTGGGGTAAACACTCGTAGGGTAAACTGAAGCGTAGGTGGGAGGATTCTGTTAAGCCCACCTGGCTGAATTTAGTTTTGATTGGCGTTAATGTAAGTATGTAGGTGGTATGTTGAAGATATGTAGATAGCGAATATGTAGAGCAGGCATCGGGTTCGTTAAGCCTTCCTTTATTCATGTATGTCAATGAACAGTATGTTTTGGGTGTTGACAGCAAAAGGATGTCTTGGCTAATGTACATCGCGATAGCAGCCATCTCTTTGACGGCACTGGCTTACTACAAGATCAAGAAGCTGTTCAGATACTACAAAGACAGAAATATTCCTTATGTCGAACCGAAGTTCCCTTTGGGAAGTGATCCCGAAGGAGTTTTGTTCAAAGTACATATTGGTGAGTCACTATTTATTTATGCATCACAATTGTTAATAAGATAAAAAGTTGTTAATTAATTGATACAAAAAATAAAATATCAGTTTTAAGTGAAATAAATAATAAACTTTTTCTATATGGTAAAATGTAGGAGGTAGATTTATTTTGAAGAAGCATGTGCTGTAGAGATGTTGGAGTTTTTAAAATTACATTTTTTTTTTTCAGGTGATAGTTGGGATAAAATTTACAAAAAATTGGAAGGCAAACCAATAGGAGGCTTCTACCAGGCTATTCTCCCGCTCCTTATGATCCGAGATCCGGAGTATATCCACCAAGTACTTATATCCTCATTTGACCATTTCTTCGATAGGAACTTCCTCGTTGACGAGGAAACCAACCCACTGGACGCTCACCTTTTCCTATTGAGAGGTAACAGGTGGCGGTTCCTTAGGAATAAATTGAGCCCCATTTTCAGTGCTGGTAAACTCAGGTGGATGTTCGAGGAAATGGAGAAATGTGGAGATCACTTCGTTGAATGCATCGATAAACTGGCGGATGGAAAGGACAGAGATATTTTAGAGGAGCTGGCTCGATATGCTACAGATGTTATAGGTAAATATAAAACCTCAATTTTACCTAAATAACACAATGATTGTATTTTAATAAAACAGTATTAAAGTAGTTGAGTAAATTATACTTTGATTAAACATAGAAACTATGAAGCTGATAACAAGTCTGAGTTGAGAAATATATTTCTATATTAGTGATTTCAGTAATCACGATTTATGAAAGACATATTATTTCTAAGTGGCCAAACCTCTGCTAACAAATACCATACCTTAAAAAATTTTTATTTCACTGTTGCTGTAAAAATTCGGAGGTTGGAATAACGAAAACAAATTATATTCCTGCCAATAATATAACAGTTTAACAAGAATATAACAGTTAACGAAGCCGCAATGCAATCGGGAAAGATCGGCTGGTCTCAGCTATTCCGGTTTGAACTGGTAGTCTCAATTTTTTCTCCTTGAGTTTTTCATAAAATTCTTTAGTATTTTCTATTTATCTATTAGTTATTATTGCTAACAATAAGCACTGTTTTCTTTTTTTATATATATAAATAAACAAAATGTACTTCAGAGGAATATTTTTTAAAAATTCGGCAATTAAGCCCTATCAGTCTTTATCAATGAGCGTAAGACGTACCTAATATTAATGACCATTTAATTGTACATTGATATTCCTAGTTTGATTAAAATCATTGGTGCAATTTTTGAGAAAATCGAAAAAATGTAAAATGTCGATGTTGCTGTGATATCTGTCACAATTATTATTATTATTATTATGGAACTACACTACCTGCAATAACCCGGGCCTACTCCACAACAACCAACCAATCTACACGGTATCGTGCTCTCTCCTTCCATCTGCCAACCTTCAAGAGCTTCAAATCCTCCTCCACATCGTCCATCCTTCTGATTCGGGGACGTTCTCTTTTCCGTTTTCCATCTGGCTTGCCACCATGAACCATTTTTTTGGGTATCCTTTCATCGGGAATCCTCTCAACGTGTCCTAACCGTCTTATAACTAAGGAGAAGATTTTCATTGTTATGAATTTTTTACGTTATATGAAATAAATAAAACCTATTTATTCTAACTACTTTATTAATTAAACGTAAACATTAAATTCATATTAAATGTTGTTCAAAGTGAAGGTATGTCCGCAAACGCTTTGTTTAGGAGATGGATTAGATAGAATACTAATAGGTCTTTTATCCCTAACTGTATAAAAACTATTGGCAACATAAGGATTAATACTATTTGGAATTAGAATTGGGAACTGTCAATAACATTTATCAGTTTGTGTGGTGAATATGCAGATGTGGTAATGCTAGTGCTGCCCGTCGTGAATATGCCAGGCGATTTCCGAATATATTACCAAACAAGTCTATCTTTAGCTCCACGTTTCAACGTCTTAGAAACTGGTACATTTACTACAATACCACTTGCTGATCGTATTTTTGTCCCTCTACGAAATGAAGAAAGGAGTGCGACCATATTACAATATTTTGATGATGATCCGTCTGGCAGTGTACGAAGAGCGGGAGCAGAATTAAATATTACGCCAACTACAGTATGAAGAACTCTCATTGCAGTTGGACTTCACCCATATCATTATCAACGGGTACAAAATCTATTATCGTAAGATTTTCGGCAAAGAAGACATTTTTCTGATTGTTACTTAAATAAAGTTGAGCATAATCCATAGTTTTCAGGAAACATTCTCTGGAAAAACCTATGGTCGCAGGAAAATCCCTTTGCAATTCGTGAGCATCATTTTCAGCACGTTTCAGTGCAATGTGTGGTTGGGGAAAAGAGGGGTCAGCATTTCTTGTCGCCTTGACTCTATGCGGCCACATTTCTGGAATTTCTTAATAATGATTACTATGATTTAGTCGAACATATTCCACTATAACTGAGAAGGGACACGTGGCTTCAATTAGAAGGTTGTCCTGCACATTCCGGAAGAGGTCCACGATAATGGCTAAATGTTAGTTATCCCAATCAATTGATTGGACCAGTGGCTTGGCCTGCACGCTCTTCAGACCTCACACCACTGGATTTTCTGTTTGGGGTGACATTAAACAAAAAGTCTATGCAAGGTCAGGCATCGATATTAATTCCTTACGAAGAAGGATAATTGAACCTTGTGAAACAATAACACATATCCAGTGCCGTTCTGCCACTGCTGTTGTTGAAGAAAGATGCAGAGCCTGTTTTAATGCTCAATAAAATCACTTTGAACTACATTTAATATGAATTTAATGTTTATGTTTAATTAATAAAGTAGTTGGGACAAATAAATAAGTTTTACTTATTTCATATAACCTAAATAATTCATGACAATGAAAATATTTAGGTGTGAATATCGTCTAAACAAAGCATACCTTCAGAAGTAATTTTATTCTTGTTTTGAGGTCCTTAGTTCATATTTTCAGTTTGGCCACTTAACCCTGAAACCTATTCTTTTGTTTTGTTTAAGAGTTTTTTTTTATTATTTTTATTTTTTTTTTTTTATATTTTTATTTTATTTTTTATTTTAGTATGTATGAGATCATCCATCACTATTACCTATTGCCCACAACTGTTTGGCAGATTGTAATATCTATCAATAAATAAATCTATCAATAAAAAAAAAAAAAACCCTGAAACACCCTGTATATACTCAAAGTTATGATATAATTTGAATAACAGCAAACAATTTTTCCTAAATATTTTATCATTCTTATTAGAAAAAGATAATACATTTATAATAATTTGTTCCAGGATCTTGTGCCTTTGGACTTGAAATTGATAGCTTAAACAACCCAAACTCACAACTTAGACAAATGGGTAAAGAGATTTTTGATTCGACAAAATTTAATTGGACCCAGATTTCATTCCTCTTGAGGTTTTCAGTTCCTCGTCTACTCCTATGGCTCAAAGTACGCTCTTTACCTTCCGCTATAGAGAACTTCTTTTGTTCTACCATAAGTAGTGTATTAGAACACAGGAGAAAAACCGGATTAAAAAGAAGAGATTTCGTGCACCTCCTGCTCCAGATAAAGGAAAAGGGAGTTGTGGAGATAGACACTAACGATATTGATCAAGAAGAACAAGAAAATAACCAAAATAACGAGACCGAGAAAATTGGTATGTCACATAAAGCCCTTTTAGAAATAATAAAGTATTTTAAGGCAATATTATGAGTAATAAATAGGTGAAAATCATTTATGTTTAACATTAAGAAGGGTTTTTGACGGGGAAAAAAATATCAGTTCAATAAACTATATTTATTAGTAATAACACATTTTTTTTTTAGTACAACCGAACTTATTTTAGTATATTTTTTTTTTTTACTTTTATTTGTTTACTTTTTTCAAGTTGCTTAGTTACGTAATTAATCCAATTTTTAATATTTTAATAATTGATCCTCCTCGGTTGGCTGACGGATTCATACATTAAATCGAACTCTCATACGATTTTGTTTTTCAGGCTTAGTTGATTTTTTGTATTGTTTGCACACGAATCGTAAAAATTGATTGCAGTTTATGACGACTTACGGATGAGTTGGTTTGGAAACTTCACCGACGTAAATTGTTTTAAAATCAGAATCCTTCTTTTCTATTGACAATTTCAGAGCAGAATGCACTGGAAATGAACTGGAGATACCTACCAAGTTTTAGTTCGGAATTTTCAAAACTGTAGAAAAACTTTTTTTTAATGAAGTCTTGAACATCACCTTATACATTATACATAGTTCGTCAGGATTGGGGTGTAATAAATAAAATAAATCAAAAAATTATTATTTTTTTTTTAAATTTTGATCTCCATCCTGAACAATATATATATATACCGTATTCATACTATGTTTAATTAAGTTTTAGAGATAATTAGTTTTCATTATTTCACTGCTAACGTCTGATTTTTTTTTTTAATTTTATTTTAGAAATTACAGACCGTCTACTCATGGCACAGTCATTTGTTTTCTTCGTGGGTGGCTTTGAAACTACGTCTAGGACCTTACACTTTCTGATTTACCAACTGGCACAACACCCAGAAATCCAAGAGAGGGCAAGGCAAGAAGTACTGAGTATCAAAGAAAAGCACGGCCAATTTTCTTACGATGCTCTCAAACACATGACATTTTTAGACAATTGTATTTCAGGTAATCAAGTTGCACATTAAAAAATTTAACTTATATATTGTATTAATCTCAAATATAATGTGAACTATTAATTTTTATTATTATAGGGACTGTTTCAATATTAAAATAAAAAACACAACATACAATCACACACATGCAAAATGATAAAAATAAATTTAATAATAAATATTTTTTCACCTATAAAAAATAGACCTCTAGCTAAATTAGGGAAGCTTAAGTAGCTATTTCAAAACTTGTAGTTCTCTCTTTTCTAGATCATTTTTGAGAACTTAACTGTTTTGTAATTTTATAAGGTGCACACACAAAATTTGAATAAAATCTCAGATGGCAAGGTTCAAGGTTCAAAGGTGTGTTTAGTTGACGTGGAATGAATCATACTTACAAAAGCTCAGTGATTAAGGTGCTGAGCAACCAGGAGCTGGATTCGAATCCGGCTGTGTCATATAATTATTTATTCTGTTACTGTAGTCAACTCTGTGGGTTCAGGAGTGCTCCTGGTAGGACCTAGGCTCTTAAATGTCATATGAGTCTAGGCTCTTTAATGTCACGCATAATATCCTTTTACAACAGTTATTTAAGAAACAATACTTTGTTAAAAATTACTGAACTTTTTTTGAAGTTTTTACCTGACCCTTCATTGCCTGTTGCGGTATAGGTTTTTAGTGATATTTTTTAATATGAATTTATAATTCATAAAGTCATGTTTTATTATAATATAAAAGGAGTTCATTTTTATAATAATTATAAAATCGTTATTGTTATTTAATCTACCTCCTTTTTATAAACATAGTGAAAACACCCTTTTAAAATATATATTTCTACAGAATTTATAAGTCCCTAAGGATTATCATCCTTATTTTGTTTAAATAGGCAATGCTCAGCCTATAAAAAGCTTGATGAATGACTCATATAAACTTTAATGAACCCCGGATTCTCCAGTAGAAAAAAGTTATGAACAAAATTAAGCGTAAGGCTCGGGTAAATAGGTCAGTACATTTTTTTAGAAAAGAGGGTTTCGTATTAGTTTCTAGCTTCGTCTCATAGTACCAAATACCATTTTTTAAAGAAATTAAAAATTGGAAATTTTTCACCTCGATTTATTTGAAAGATATTTTTTTTCCTCCCGTAACTATTTTTCATTTAATCCTTTATAACCCCTCTTCATTTTATCCGATTAGATTGACGTTGGAAAGCTGGATGTCTGCTCTTTCAAAGCTATATTTAATACCCAAATAAGGGTGCGTATGGATTTCAAATAGGGGAAAAAATTCAGACGTTTTATTTTATATCTCCGGTTGTAATTTGTTTAATTAGACTCGGTTTGTATCCTTTGGTGCAGTTTAAAACACAGCCAAGTTTGTCAGTTTGGTGTAGATTGGTTTAGCCGTTTTGAAGTTATTTTAATTTTTTAGATTTTTAAAAACCCATTTCACAGCCCTCGAAGAATGGTGTCGTAATTTGAGGATTAAGATAAATTCCAATAAATCCCATCAAATCACCTTTACGCTTCGTCGTAAACCTACCGAATGCACTACAGTTTCATTTAATTTAATGTTACTCTTACTCCTATCGAACAGATCCGTTACCTTGGACTACATCTAAGATTAAATGACTGCATCTAAATGATTAACCTGGAATACTCACATAAGACTGAAAAGGACAGGAAACCGCACGTCGATTTCGACCATTACAGCACTTACTAGACAAACGGTCAAAACTTCCAAAATATTACAAAAGACTGATCTACATGACTGTAATAAGGCCAATCTGGACATATGGAGTTGAGCTTTGGGGCTCCACTAAACCTTCGAATTCCTCTCGTATCCAATCCTTACAATACCAAATCCTCAATGCTCCTTACTTTGTCACAAATAAAATCATACATAAAGACCTTAATGTTCCAAACCAGATATCATTCCTTCCATTATAAACTCCCTAACCACTCAAACCCCCTAGTCTCTAACCTTGTATTCTCTTCCATTCCTGACAATCTTCCGAGGCATCTGAAAAGGAGATGGCCACGAGACCAGCTAATGTAAAATGTCATTAGAGTGCTACCAATGGGTAGTTTCTCTACACGCATGTAACATTCCATTTTAACTAATATCAAATTTACCGAATGTATTGTAAATGTTGTAAATTTCAATAAAGATATTAAAAAAATTTAAAAGAATTGTAGAGCGAAAATTTTGTCTAAAACATTTTATTTTCCAATTTTTTAGAATATTCGTATTTAATGGTTTCTTAAAGTGGTAAAAACGAATATCAACTTTCTTTCAGTCCTAAAAAAATCTTTTACGACACTTTCGTTGGTCAGTCAGTCTCAATTCTTTCAATATTTTGAGGCAGAAGGAAGGTTTTTATCTTATATTTGAGGTATTATATACATGAAAATACCTTAGATAATAAAATTACCTCAAAGAAGAAAAAAAAATCACCTAAATCGGACCAGTTATTATCGATGATACAGCGAAGTTAGTCGTTATCAAATACGTTACCATAGTTACCATCTTATCACATCATCTATAAATTTACGATTCTATACTTTATGCAGTCGGACGGCACTGGTGTGCTGCTTTTAGCGAACCTTCTCGAAGTAGGAAACAAACCGTGTCAAATGGAAGTAAAAATAGTAAGTTTTATTAAAAATATTATTTAATTAATAAATAACTTAAAATTACTATAAACAGAATTTTTATTTACCACTATTAATAACTACTAAATCTCCAACTTTGAGATTAATAACAAATTTAATTATAATGATAGTAAAACTATATTATATTATAAAATCTATATATACAAAAGGGAACGGTCGAATCTTCGTCCACAATAAACTTTTGAATTAGGGGACCTTAACTTATAAACTTTTGAATTTTATAAGGGAGAAATATGGGTTTCAAGTAAGGAAAGATTTTCAAATCTTTTATTTCAACCTTTCTTTTGTTAGATGCTAAAAACAAATTTCATCGCATATATTGGTTCAATTTATGTTAACAAATCATATTAATAATGATTACGTATATTTTTAATTTATCTAAATACAATGATACAAATCAAACTATCAATTTTTATCAATAAATCTATATACATCCTTAAATATAGCAATAGGGAAGCATTGCTGGATCAGCTAGCGACTTATATAAACAAAACATAGCACATTAAGTTTAGAGTCGAAATTACTTTTATATCATAAATAACTTATTTTATAATTTTTAGAGACCTTGCGTTTTTATCCACCAGTAGTAATGTTAAATCGAGAGTGCACCAAGGACTTCACATTCCCAGATGGTACTTGCATTAAGAAGGGAGAACAAATAGTGATACCTATTTATTCAATTCATCGAGATCCAAAGTACTTTCCAGAACCTACCAAGTACAATCCAGATAGATTTACAACAGACCTCCAACGTGGGACATATCTACCTTTTGGTGGTGGTCCGAGAATTTGCATTGGTAAGAACAAAACTTTTATACAAGAACTACAAATGTTTTATTAGCCTTTTGCTTGTAACTTTAGTTATATAATTTATTAATGTATACATTCACATATTCTTTATCATCTATCTTATTTAATCTAGCACTAGAATACGTCATTAAAAGTGTGATGAATACCGAAAAGGGTGTAACTTTGGGTGGTAAAATACCGGGTATGCTGATGATTTGGTATTATTGGGTGAGGACAAAGAAACTATAGAACTAAATACAACCGCGTTAGTAAACTCCAGTAAGGAACTAGGTCTTGAAATAAATACGAATAAAACATAATACATGGTTAGCAGTAGAAACGCGAGCAATTTCGGTGATACAAATATAGGAGGAAATATATTTGAACAGGTAGACAGGTTTAAGTATTTAGGTTCTACGGTAACTAAAAAAAACGAAATTGATGACGAAATAAAAGCTAAGTGGAAGGCGGAAAATGCCTTTATTTATCAATTTCGAAACTTCTTAGCTCGCGCCTTCTATCGAAAAACTTAAAAATTAGAATTTAAAAAACTATTATCCTTCCCAGTGTTCTTTATGGATGCGAGCCGTGGACTCTTACACTAAGGGATGAACAGTGTCTTAATGTTTTCGAAAATAAAGTATTACCCATAATATTCGGGCCGAAAATTCTTATTCCCGAATTAAGGGAAGAATTTAGAAGACTGCACAACGCTGAATTAAGCAACCTACATCCGGTAGATATAATTCAAGTATAGCATTGCGACGTAAAGTTGGGCGTGTAAGGTTGTAGGGCTTAGCAACGAGCGGATCCCTAAAATGTTAGTAAAAACTGAACCGACGGGTAAACGTCCAAGTGGTAGACCAAAACGTAGATGGGAGGATTGTGTTAAAAATGATTAAGTAGAATTGGGTATAGAGGAGCATCACTGAAAGGATGTAAGCAGAGAGCGTTTAGATGTTCGGTATGGAACCTTCGGGTTCGTTAGGATTTCATTATTATTATAATTATTATACATTCACATATGATATTAAGCTAACTCATGTTCTAATCTTTTCAGCAAAAAGATTCGCCCTAGTTGAAATTAAAATTGTGATGGCAAGATTGTTAGAGAGGTACAATTTTGAACCAAGTTCATTAAATAAGGAGCCAGTTGAATTGAATCCATGGACGAATGTTGTTTCCCCCATTAATGGACTTTGGGTAAAAATTCAAAAGCTACAAGTTCGTTAGTAAATGTGTCAATTTCTCTTTGCAAATTGCTTTATCATATTCAAATATTTGTATAGTTTAGCATAAAAATACTTTAATTAGTAAACTTGGATTTGATAAATAATTCACTATTACTTTTCGATTAATTGATTAAACAATACTGTGCTTATTAATGTTAGTTTTCTCTACTAAATTTATGTTGTACTATAATACAGTAACTGTTACAAGTTATATCCTATGTCAATTTAAATATTTATCATTTTTGGAGGAAGATAGTCCGGAAGATAGTTTATTTTCTTTTACTATTTCGATACCTTTATTCTATGTCACCCGGACTATCTTCCTCTAATCTACTTCATACGGTCAACTATCTTCTTCCAACCTTTTTATTTTTTTTACAATTATTGTATTATATTTCATTTTATAATGAAACATAATAAGGTATAAAACACTATCATTGTTTTACTTTATCATTGATTGAATTATGTTTATATTACATTATTAGTGAAAAATCATGTAAGTGTAAATATTTCACGAAATTAGTTACTAATGTGAATCTTAAATGTTAATTTAATGTGAAATATACGTATTAATTAAAAGCTGTGACATTTGTAACCCATTTTTTGTAAAAATTTATTTTAAAATTATGGGTATGCATTCTTATCAATTCACAAGTTTATATTCTGTCAGTTCCCTTTCTCTCAATATTAAAAGTGTTTTTCATTTTAGAATGAGACGCTCGGTGATATCAGATTATTATTGCTCTACTAAAATACTTCTCATAGAACCCATAACACATTAAAACTGTTTCTAAGAAAAATCTAAGCATTTCCATGGTTATACGAATAATCTCTCGCTTAACCACTAATGTCATAATGGCAGTTTATTTACCTCTAAAAGAAAATTGCTTAACTAAGGAATTATAAAATTTTACCATCAGAAAACCATACATTACTTTTAATATTGTAGATGCCTGTTCCCCCTTCCTGCGAGGTGGCAGGGCAGGAAGGGCCACAAATCCCAACAAACATCACCCTACCTTAACTCCTTTCTTCTCTTGTACTCCCTTCCCCATACCTACTATTTTTCGACCTCTATTATTGTTATTTACAAATTATTTTTCATCTTTAATTATTAATTGTTTTTATTTTTTCTTCTTTGCTCGAACACTACGCGAAAGCCTCACCTCCAAATATTTTAGTAGAATTCTCACAGAATGGACACATAAAATAGCTAAGTATTACACTGTATACCTTCAAAGGTAGAAAAAGGTTGTATTTAATTTGATTTATATAAAACATACGTAATGCAATTTACTAATTCATGTTTTATTTTCTGTTTTAGACAATATCGGGAAAAAAAATGTGGATACCGTAAATGAAGTTCTAACCGAAATGCTTTGCTAGCAAATGAAGCTACATTCCACAGCTCCGGTTGTAAACCTAATGTTCTTAATATTGGATAAACGCTAAACAAGTCTGCAAATATAGGCCCATAAGTTTATGACCCATTTTTGAAAAATCAGAGATAAGAAAATAAGTTATGTCAGTCAAAGAAATCTTTTTCCATTTTTCCGTATTATTATTATTCCGGATTTACAACTTGCTAAGATTATCGCAATTTATAGGTAACGGATTTGAAATGAAATAAAACACCCCAAAATCCAAGGTTTCACATTGCGGTTGTATATACAAATTACTAGACGATACAAAGTACTTGTATGATATTCTGAACTCATTCCTCGAAGATTGAACATTTCCTTCTAGAATAAATAGCACAAAATTCACCAGCAGAAAACCCATATCGGTACTCCACAAGGTTCTGTTTTTTCTACCATTTCTTTAACTCTTCTTTATAACATCATCCAGTCCATACTCCGTAGTTATGTTCACTAACTACACGGCAATTTGTCTCTACAGAATAGCTAATAACCAAAAATACATTACAGACTCACCTTAATGATCTCTAATACGACTTTATTGAATGGGTTATGAGTTCCAATATTTAAAAATGTACTAAAAAGTTTTACCCATATCAGACCTACCTGAACTGAAGTGACCCAAATCTTCGCAAGGCTGTCAGATAAACTTAAATTAAAGTCAGAAACAATAACTCTCATCTATAAAAGGTACTCAGTATGTGTCTATTTTTATTATTACTATTTTTTTCATTATATAAATATTAGTTGTTATTGATTGTTAATTATTTTTATTCATTCTTCAACTATAAAATTATTCAATAATTATCACATCATAATTACATAGAAGTGTTTTTAACACGAAACTAAATCCCCATATTAATTGTTAAAAGAAAATCAAATTGTTAAAATAACCATTTAAGGACTATAGGTCGATCTGGTAATAAAGAAATATATAAATATAAATTGGCAAAAAAAAAATGTGGTCTTTATGGGCATACAGTAGTAATAAAATAAAGACAGTGAATTTTTTTGTTCAATAAATTGGGTTTAAAGTTTATTTAATTATCTTAATATGATTAGTTTTCATTTGCAATTGCATAAAAATGCAGTATTTCAATTCAAACTGTGCATTAAATTATTGAATATTAATTTTTATTTTCGTTACATTATGACTACAAAATTTTATTTCAAGTATTAATCTTTCTCACAATGTTTGTAATTTGTTTAAAATTAATGTTCCAATTTTCTTTTTTCGATTGCTATTATTAATGATTATTTTATTTTTTATTGTATTCATTTAAAAAATTACATCCAATATGATCCGATCTAGGCCCTGTTTCGTAATAAAGTAGAAACTAATACTGTTAATCTTGTATTTTGTATTTGGAACAGTTTAACTGACTTATACAATTCTGCCAGATAATGTTTTACTTTTGAACTCATGTAATATCACTAATGGTCGTCACTATCATGAAACAAAATGTATTTGTGATTGTACTTTATAGTTTGTGTACTTGTATTTATGGGCTAATACTATTGGCTTTCATTATGAAACAGGTCCCTATGACATTTATCTATGAAATAAATAATGAGAAATTAAAACTATTGCCAGCTTTAAGTAAATGAAACAGTAGTATGAAAAGATTACCCAAATTTACACTGACACAAAAAACTTAGCAGTTGGTGATTTACACACTATTGTTAAACCTTATCAGAAATTGTTGAATTATACTTCTCAATCTTTAAATAAATTTTAATTTAGAAAAATTATAAAACAATTAACAATTTTACTTCTTAGTGATAAGAGTTTATGCACAACACATTTCTTGTTATTCCTGCGCCATCACCCACAAACCCTTCAATAAATACAACCTTGTAAGGGATTACAGTAGACCTAAGAGGAAATGAAAGGGCTGATATCTAACCAAGAACCAATTAGTCTCACTCATTAATTGCACTAATTACTTTTGTTAATTTCCGATCCATCTTTGTGAGGTTTCTCAAGAGGAATATTTAAGCCCCTTGTTGGAAGGCGAGAAGCAGTCAGTCTTCTGAACTTCAGCAAACATGTAAGTTAAGTTATTTCAGAATTTTGTTACCAATTAATATTATTTTCTTTTTCATTCTATTTATCGTTTATCTTGTTTAAGAATTCATTCTGAGGCAATGGAGATGGTGGACTCTCTTTACATTTAAATATTTTATAGTAAATTTGAACAAATTAGATAACATCAGTGTATCATTAGAATTTAAATTTCATTTTGGACATTTTCTTTTGGATTTCCATTTAGGTTTGGAGTTCTCACAATTGGTCTGTTCTTTTGCGGACTTGCAGCAGCGAGGAATAACTTCCCAGACTTCTTATTGGATAAAGAGAAAACTTTCAATGAGGTAGGAATAATATGGAATTCATAAATTATAAAAAGCTAAATAAAAAAAAATACGCTAAAAATGTGTTTCTTCTGCAGATCGACACTCCGGTCGGTCACTTGATCACAGCTCCTCTAGACATGGGGGAGGTCCCGTGCCAAATGGATGTTAAGATCGTAAGTAACAAATAATATTTTTTAAAGTATCAAATTAAATAATAAATAATTATTTAAAAACATATAAGGTGCAATGCAGCTCAGTGGAACGTTTGCACTGGTATATGTTTTGTTTAAAACAGAAAATATTATGAACATCAATAGCATAATTATTATTTAGATATCTTTAACATATATTTATTTTTTTAAATTCATTTAATTGATTACTTACAGGTTGAGCGTGTAATTGGGAAGTGTGAGAGAAGAGGCGGTTCTGAAGCATGCATCGCCGGATCATACATCATTCCAAACCATCATGACTGCATGATGAATCGATAGATCAACATTTTATACTATAAAAATTTATATTATTTATATAACAAATAAATTATAATTATATGCAAGCAAAATCAAATTTATCTTTCTTATTTCCTAAACCAAATTACCTAAAATCATAGGAGACCATTGTTAACGAATCTTCGGTTACAATCCTGTCGTCTTCATTTTAGTGCGTCACAGAAACGTAAAATAAAGTCAAAGGGAAATAAAAATTCTATATTTTCCTATCGATTTTCAAAGTGTTTTTTTGGTGTTGTTTTTTTTATAAGTTTTATTGACACAAAGTATTGATATGATGATAGTATGAAATTGATATGAATTTCAACCTGGGATTTTAATCTAAAATTTTAATGTAACATTAATCTGCAATAATATTATTTCGTCCCTTCTACCTAATTGCCCAACTGGTCTTCTGTACAAATTTTAACCAAGTTACTTCTAAGGTATAAACTTGAGAATTAGCAAACATATGAATTCCAAAAAGTAAAATTAATGTTTATTTTTTATGTTTATGTTTTATTTTATGATTTTATTCATTTTTATGTATTTTTTTTTTCATTTATTTTTATTCTTATGTTATTTTATTTTAGTATGAATGTGATGAGTCATTACTATTACCTATTGCCCAACAACGTTGTAATATTTATCAATAAATAAAAATTTGAAATAAAAAAAATGTATTTATTCTATTTGATATATTAGCATCCAGTAATTCATAATGATTTCTCTCCCAATCTTATTTATCTATTATCTTTAATAACTTATTTAATCTGAATTTTTAATTTGAAATCACCAATTAAAATATACCTTTTTATTTAACCTCGAATGGCATTTTTAATCATAGTATTTAGATGTTCATCTTAATTTCTGGTTAGATCCTCGAAGAAGAGAGGCCGAGAAAAGAAATTGAATAAGCCCCTGGAAGATCACACCAGGATAATACAAATCTTTATTTAGTCCCTCACAGCCAATATATTTTCCTGTCTTTTAATCAAAACTTCATTTGCCTAACCTCGGAAACGGATTACTTCACCTTGCGTGGAAATAACAATTTCATTACCCCCTCTATTTATCTCTTCTTGGTGAAGAAATACTATCTAAAATTTTGTATCTTCTGATGATTTTTTAAAATTAAAATAAAATAAAATTGGGAGAGAGATGATTATGAATTACGGGATGCTAATACATAAAATAGAACATCTACATAGTATTTAGAAAACTCCCATCGCCGAAACACACATTAAGCAGCATGGGTCTGTAAAAACAAACAAGGGTTTTTTAAACATACATTAATGAAGTTTTTGTGTTAATATCTGTATGTTTTTATGTTTGTCAATAGTAATAACCATTTATTTGCCAATATGCCTTCAAAAATAAATAGATTTTAAAGTTGATCCGACATTTTGATTTTTTTTTTTGGTGGGGGAGGGGGAGAAAGGAGGGATAAAACATAAGTAATTTTACTTTTTAAAATGTTTTCATTAGTTTTAATCCAAATTCATAAGTCTGCTAATTTTAAAGGTTGTACCTTAGTATTAAGTTGGTTAGAATCTGTACAGATGACCAATTAAGAGAGAAAATGTTTTTCTGCCAGTAAAGGAGTTGCACAAGGGGTTGTATTGTAATTAAGTTTATAATGCAAGATAATGACGCAAAGCTATACAGTTTTTATTCGAAAGATTTTTTATTTGGATAAACCGTTTTTTATAACTTTAAAACATCCATACCATACGTTTTAAAGTTGCTACATTGAATTTCTCGCCAGAGTTGGTAAAAATCGTTGTTTGTGTACAATCGATTTTGACTATATTCTTGAAAAAAATTTACAATATCAATATAATTCATAAATTAATAATGTATAAATTCATCGAATAAAACAATATCAAAGAAACGAAAAATTTCTGTATATATGATATCCACAGTGTGATGTGTTTCTCCTTTTTCGTCTTTATATTAAATAATAAAGTATATTTAGCGTTATATTAAATATACCTCATATTTAACAGTATATTAAATATACTTTATATTTAACGGTATATTAAATGTACTTTATATTTAACGGTATATTAAATGTACTTTATATTTAACGGTATATTAAATGTACTTTATATTTAACGGTATATTAAATGTACTTCATATTTAACGGTATATTAAATATACCTCACATTTAACGGTATATTCAATGTACTTTATATTTAACAGTATATTAACTATAACTTATATTTAACGTTATATTAAATATACCTTATATTTAACGTTATATTAAATATACCTTATATTTAACGCTATATTAACTATACCTTATATTTAACGTTATATTAAATATACCTTATATTTAATGTTATATTAAATATAAGGTATATTTAACGTTATATTAAATATACCTTATATTTAACGGTATATTAACTATACCTTATATTTAACGTTATATTAAATATACCTTATATTTAA
>NW_027111153.1:209842-243712 GCF_000696795.3 Halyomorpha halys | reverse complement strand
TTTATTTTATTTATATTTATTTATATTGTGGATATTATATTAACTACGTTATTTCTGTTTTAAATTTCTGGTTAGATATGGTTTCATTTATGTCATTATTTTATAATTACTTTTTTATTTATTGATAAATATTACAATCTGCCACAATATTGTTGGACAATAAGTAATAGTGATAACTGATTAGATTTAAACTAAAATAAAATAACATAGGAATAATAATAAATAATATGTTGTTCTGAAGATACCCCCTAACAGATCAAAAATTATTTTCTATTCTATTCGATTTTAAAAACAATATTTCTTATTAATTTTACTAGTAAAGAAAAGTGAATTATAATCAATTATCGAATTTCTAGGGGGAAAAAAATGGGCCATATACCAATTAAGTTAAGTTCTACTAGCAAAGATGAAATTATCTAATATTTTCAAAAAATGTTGTTACCAACTAACCATGATTTCGTCTTTGTCGCTATAACTTAATTCTATTGATTTTTGTGGAGTATTTTATCAATATCCAATTTACTGCTCATTTTATGTTATCAGATAAGGAGATTACTCAGTAGACAGCTGTAAGCTGATAGCAAACTAACTATTTATAATTGTTCAAGATCGGTTCTTTCCTTTTGTTCAAGTGGTAGTTAATTTGATTGTACAGTTTACTAATTTTCATCAATTGTAAAAATGAGTGCTTAATATTATTATTTATCATAATAATTAGTCAATATACGCACTAAATTAAATTTTTTTTTTTCTCGAAAAAATAAATGTACGATTAATTATTTTGTCCACTAATAACATTTTTTTGGCTAAAATCAACTTACTGGAAGTGTCGCCTCATAAATACATTTAACACTTTTTTATGCTAACAAAAGATTTTAGAAAAAAATAATATTAACATTTTATGTCATTGGAGGTAAAGGATAGTGATGAAAGCATAAAGAAATGTTTTATGTTGGTTGTCATAACAATAATCGGTTTTAGCTACATTTATTTATATATGAAAGAATAAATTTCAGCAGGAAGTAAGCTGGTAAGTAAGAGATGAGTGTTGCTCGCGCCATACCTGATTTTATATTAGTTTAATTTAGATCTGCAATTTTTTATTTTTTATTTTCAAAACCTCTTTATATTTCATTTAAATACAAAATACAATAATCGTAGATCTGCAATTTATTTATCTTTATATTTTCAGATTGAGCGTGTTAATAGAATGTGTGAGAAAGTAATATCTCAAGAGTTGAGATTTTTCGAAATTTATTGGAATATTTAACAATACTTAAAAAAGAAAAATACTAGTTGCTTCCAAAAGTGTGGAAGGGTTGTACGGTTGTGCGGTTGGATGTACTCGTATATAAGAGACAAGATGAGACGCAGCGACCTCCAGTTCACAGACATGCGCCTCTTACTTCTGTTCTTGGCTCCTCTTGCTGCAGAGGGTAGTATTCTTGGAGCCATCCACAAGGTCCTGGCTTACTATGGCCATCAAGATGAACTTTCCGACAATTTCATCTTTGGCATCCTCCTCACACAGGGTATGTCCTTTCACCTTAAGCATATACAAAATATCAATATTTAATTTATAAAGAAAAATTAGTGCGGTCCCTATCGGATGCCTCTCTTTTCCTTTTTTTCGTCCTTTATTAATTCATAAATGTTTTTAATATTTTTTATTTATCCAGTGTTCATTATTGTTAACAATGAGCACTGGTTATTTTTTTTTAAAAATAATAACAATAAAATAAAATATATTATCAATTTGCACAATTTTGATCCTTTTTTTCTCTCAACTTTTATTCTTTAAAACTCTCCAACGTTTCGGCCCTCAGGCCATTCTCAAGGATACAACCTTTAAGTTGTGAATATAAAGGAAAGAGGGAGAGTGTTTTGTAAAAATGTTTTAAATCTAGAATATCAAAAAAAAAGTTATATGTGACAAGGGCAATCCCTGCAATTCTTTTTTTTCTTTTAAAAAAAGGAATGACATCAATATTGAAAGTTGTATCCTTCAGAATGGCCTGATGGCCGAAACGTTGGAGAGTTTTAAAGAATAAAAGTTAAGAGAAAAAAAAGGATCAAAATTGAGTAAATTGATAATAAACTAAACCACTCTCAAACAATAATATATAAAAAATAATTAATCTAAAATTAAAAGTATTTTAGAGTAAGCTTTTTTTTTATAATAGGGCATTTAATCCCTGTTAGACTAGGGATAAGACCTATCTGGTATTAAAGGCAACTTTATTGTACATTGATTCACTGAGTTTAATCAAAATCGTTTAAGCCATCTTGAAGACAATAAAAAAAAATGTGAAAAAACGATTCTTATAAAGTTCCCTTCCGGTTTGTCGATTTTAGCGATAAATTTGTTGATACATCCGAGGTATACACATGTCCTAAATATGTAGTTTCATTTTCGTACATCTTTTAGTTTTTGAACTGGGATGACCACTCACATAAAGACACACAGAATATTTTGTCCTGCATCCATTATTACTTAAACACTCTACACAATCTGGGTATGTCAGTTACATTTATATGGGTTCCAAGTCATGTAGGAATTGGCCGATCACGCTGCAAGAAAAGCACTTGCGCTTCCGGGACAGGGTAAAGCAATTTTAACTCCATCAGAAATTAGCAATCCCCTCGAAAAGGAAGTCAAAGAAAAATGACAATCTTTGTGAAATGAAAGCCCAAGGAGTAAACTAAAAATTACTAAAAAGAATGTCAAGTCCTGGGGTACCTCCAGTCGCAAATGCCGTAGAGAGGAAGTTTTACTGACCAGGCTGAGAATAGGTCACACGAGGCTCACCCACTCCTATCTTATTTCTAAAGAAACGCCACCGAAATGGCAGTATTGCAACAACCATTTGGCAATAAGCCATATTTTCCAAGAATGCCCATATTTTACAACATACCTCAATAGCTTAGGGTTAAACCCAGATATTTCAAAAACCCTCGGAGACGATGATAAAACAATATAGGATGATGAATGATTATTAATATAGGATGATGAATGATAAAACAGAATAGGTCACACGAGGCTCACCCACTCCTATCTTATTTCTAAAGAAACGCCACCTAAATGGCAGTATTGCAACAACCATTTGGCAATAAGCCAATTTTCATTAATTCATCATCCTATAGAATTAGTTTTTCAGTTTTTAAAATCAAAAGGTTTACTGACACAAATATAATATCGGACAGACAAGACAAAATAATAATAAAATTAAAATAAATAAAATAAAAAATTAAATTAAACAAATGTAAAAAAAAAAATTAAATAATGTATAAATGGTATTAATGACCCATTGGTCATTTATAATAAAACATCATTATGTTTAATGCCACCAAACACTAACAAACAGTTAGTGAGACTTGGTTATTTGGACTTATGCCTATACGTGACCACAAAACGTATAATATAATATAATTAATCGTCAAAAACTAGAATTTAAAATTTTACACGTAATATTATAGGTAAGTAAAAGTAAAAAATATTGAGCAACTAAATAAATTCAATAATAGTATTGGTTAGTTCATTACCAGGAAGCGTATTTTTATAAATATTTTTCAGTTGGAAAAATATTTGCCCGAGTCAATTCATAACTAACGTATTCTATGTGTGGCTTATTGTTCTGCGTTAAAAAAGAAATTAGAGTGCTGCCAATAGGTAGTTTCTCTACACGCCTGTAACACTCCAATTTAACTTAGATCAGATTTACTAAATGTATTATAATGTACAGTTGTAAATAGCAATAAATAAATATTTTTAAAAAAAATAAATAAAATTACCATTTTTTATTATGATTTTTTAATTGATCGATTTTAAATATTGGAACCCTACGTAGGAAAAATTTATTTAACAAAATATACTATTGGCACATAAAGCATACTATAATAATAATAATAATAATAATAATAATAAAGACCTAACGAACCGGAAGTTTCGATACCACTAAACGCACTCTGGTATATATATCCTTCCAGTGATGCCCCTCCAAACCTAATTCTACAAAATTTTTTAACGCAATCCTCCCATCTACGTTTCGGTCTACCCCTGGGCCATTTACCCGTCGGTTCAGTGTTTATTAACATTTTAGGGATCTACTCGTTACTAAGCCCTACAACCTTACACGCCCATATTACACCCCGCAATGCTATAACTTGAATTATATTTACCAGGCGTAGGTTGCTTAGTTCAATTTAGTCTTCTAAATTCTCCCGTTAATTCATCCTTTTTTAGTTCGAATATTTTACGTAATACTTTATTTTCGAAAACCTTAAGACGCTGTTCCATAAAGAACAGTGGGAAGGATAATAACTTTGTAAATTCTAATTTTTAAGTTTCGAGAAGGCGCGAGCTAAGTAGTTTCGATATTGAAAAATAACAAACATAATCATCAATTTCGCTTTTTCCAGTTACCGCACAACCTTAATATTTAAGTTATATATTTAAATATGTATCCACCACGTCAAAAGTATTTCCTCCTATATCTATATCACTGAAATTTCTCGCGTTTCTGCTGCTAACCAAGTATTTTGTTTTATCCGTATTTATTTCAAGAGCTAGTTCCTTACTGGAGTTTATTAACCCAGTTGTATTTAGTTCTATAGTTTTTTGTCCTCACCCAATAATACCAATTCATCAGCACCATCAAGCACTGGTATTTTACCACCCAAAGTTAAACCCTTTTCGGTATTCATCACAATTTTAATGACGTATTCTAGTGCTAAATTAAATAAGATAAGTCATAAAGAATCTCCTTGTTTTAAACTCGACCGGACCTGGAAATTTACTAACTTCTTTGGTATTCCCTGTTCAATCAGAATATTATACAGCTAAATCATACTATGCTACATAAATATTAATAAAACACAAAAATATATGTTGGTTTTTTATTGGATATATATGGTCAGTCATTATTACTGTCTTATTAAATATTTAGTTCATAATTGATCTTCAATGATATTCCTATACATATACTATATCAAATATAAATATTTCTTCTATATAATATAATAACATCACTGTAACAATTTTGTAGGCCAAATTTTTCGTCTTATAATTAAAAGGGTACTATACTATTGCTCTTATTATATACTCGAAGCCTCATTTTGTTTTTATACTTTTTGTGAATATAATATCGTTTAATGGAATAAGTAATATTTGTTTTCTAATTTTTCAGAATGAGACAAAACGAATATGACAGTTCACACGATTTCTTTTATCATTATGATCATTTCAAGCGATTCTTATGCTTTATGGTTTCACATGTCGAAAGTGTTAATTGCCCATGAATTAAAGTGGGCATTGCTCGTGTCACGCTACCTGTATGTTAAACATTGGAAGGCCATAAGTCTTGGCTCTGTCTATTCTAAATTTCTAGACCAATAACAAGCAAGTTTCTACCCATATTTTAAGATAGAGGGTAATTCTGAATGTGATTCCAGATCTAAAGAAAAGTCTAAGTTGTAATGACACTCAAGAAGACAAGTTTGTAGATAATATTCTATAAAGTGTGTCTTACTCTCTGTTCTCCTCTCATTTAAGTAAATAAAATTTATCTTACACCACTCTGCGACGAACACTAACTACTATAAAATCAATTAAACATATTTTCGCCTCGTAATTAAAGATACACTGTACCAATACCATTTTCTTTCTTGCCTTGGTCAACCCATTCATTCATTTTAATCACAGTTTTTATTACCGACAAATTAATGTCCAATTTTAGCCCTTTTTTACTATGGTTTGGTTCAAGGGATTAGACGTGTCCTGTAGTCTTGAACTAACATCTAATAATCATATCTAGGATATATGCTCTTTTTTCGCTCATAAACCTAATACATAGGCTATAATTTTTCATATTTTTGGATGTATATAAGTTGTTTCATATTTTGCAATGCATTTCCTACTATGTTCATATTTATTCCTCGTTGCTTTTATACTTTCATGTTTGTACATTGGTCGTGCCTTGCCCAGATAAAGGCCTACAACTTAAGTCGAGACATAGGGACTCCTGTCTGGTCATGTAATTTAATTCATATTTTCCAGGCCACTTAAAATCAATTGATATAGAGGACTGGGAAAAACAAGATAATATAGCATTACTGTTGGCTATTTTTGACATGATACTTGAGAAAAATCCACGATTCTATCTCACACAGGAAACAGGTAAACTGTAATTCATTATTTTTCTTACACTTTTCAATTGAATTTTTTTTTCAATTAGAGGAAAAAATATAATTCTTATGCTATCTATAAATATTTCTATTAGTTAGTTTTATATGAATTGTCCAATATAAATCGGTTCCAAAAGTATTTACGACGAAATAGATGATTTAATAAAAATTTTTCTGAGAAAAAGGTTTTAGGTCTACTTCCATAGTTCCTTGAACCACTAATGATTTTTATCTGTCTCACGATATGTTGGGCTGATCCGCGATGAGAACATGATACAAGGCGAGCATATAACTCAATAATCTCATTGTAGCAATTAAATCCTTTTGATAGACCCACAAAAAGCATTTCCCCAGAATTAAAAATTATCTGCCACAGCCGGGTCCTTAGAATGAGAACAGCCCCTTAGCACTGAGCCACTCTGCCTCAAATACTATATAATATGAAATTTAATTGGTAATTATAATATATATTATTATTATATAAATATATTATTTTCTGTTTAGAATAGGAACTAAATATTGTTGATTACACAAACCAGAGGTTGGTTCCTATGAAGTATATAAAACATTGTTTAAGAAAAATTAAGTCAGATCCAATTTCGGTATCTTACCATTAAATAAAAATTAAAAACAACAAAAAAACATTACTTTTTGGAACTGATCTTAAGCAACAAAATTATAATTGTTATCAAATAAAAACAAATGGATTACATTTCTATAGGTAGAATCAAACAGTGATGCCAAAACTGACAAAATCCTAAAATTTATGCAAAGTAATTTTTAGGTAAGTATTTTCTTACCACCAAATTTAGTCTCGACAAAAGAATGAACTTTTCACACTTGAAGACAGACGGACATAAAAAACCACGCCTTATTTTCACCATTTTTCATTTTCTTTTACCACCACTCAAGTTCATCCCACCACCCACTTTCACTCACCTTTCTACAAGTTAGTAACAGGAGATCATCAAGCCAAAGGAGCTAAAAGACCGTAGAGGTCACAGTGCCCTACTCCCCTCCACTCAGATTGCATTTGAAATTTTTCAAAAATAGATTTTGGTTTTCTATTGAAATTTTTTGTTCTTATCCTGATCGTTTGTCCTTAACACACTTTGATTTTTTTTTTTTAGTTTTTTGAAGTATTAGGAGTACATCATCTCACAGGAGCTCACCTGGCAGGAACACATCCATGAGTTATCAGGCAACCTGTCTCGGGTTATTATTTCTTTCTGGTTCGCAATAGTATTATGACTATATCTTTTAAAGTATAATTTTATAATGACTCCTAAAAATCAGTCAATTTACTTTATATTTTCGTGAAGACAAAAGACTGAGAATATGAAGGAATGAGGAGTATTGTCATCACTTTAACACATGTATATATAGTAACTTGCATGAGAACAGGTAATAATCAAAGAAACAGAATAGTTCACATTATCTATTTTTTAATAGTGTTGGTAACAAGCAATTTTTATTGAAATAATCGTATTGGAAAATAAGTTTTCTATTTATTTTCCACAATAGAAATTTTTAAATATTAGTGGAAATTAGAGGCCAATACTTTGTTTTTAATAAGATATTTATGCAGCGAAATGAGATACTTTCATATTATTTTAGATTTATACATTGGGTAACCAATATATCCCGGTTTGAATGGTTGTCACGGATTTAAAAATCAAATTCCAACGGAAAAAGTTGAAGGTCAACGTCTTACGAATACCTACTAGCATAAATCTTGCATACTACTAATAATACTTGCATGAATTCTTCGATTTTGTAAGTGTTGGCATCACTGTTTGATCCCACCTGTAATCCATTTGGTTTTATTTGATAACAATACTTTATATACTCAGTCCTTTGCCTACGCTAAAATATAAGTGGTAGTAAAGTATATTTGTTCATTTTAACACAATTCGTTTCTTAACGACTGGCGGAAAATCGTTTGAACATAATTTCTTCTAACGAAAAATTAATTTTTTTTTCTCCTAAGAGGGGAGAGAGATTTTTCTAAAAATACACTGTACGCTTAAGCCTTTGCTTCATAAATTTCAAAGGACTGATATATTATATATAACTAAGGAGATAAAAAATTAGCAGTGAAATTCAGTCTCACATTTATGTCACGTTTCGTAACTGGAAACCAGTTTTGGTGGTATCCCAAATAAAAATGACCGAGACAACTTGTGCTTGCAAAATTCATGCAAACATGGAATACATGATGTACTGCACAATATTGGATCGATAGAAAGAAAAGCGCTAAAGTATTAAACCTATGTGGCTTATCTGTTATTTTCCTGAATATAAATTATATATTTTTATCGAAAGCCAACGGTTATTCTCTTTTTTCTATCTTTCTTTTATCCCCTTCTCCTTCCCTATTCTTTTCTTAATTTTTCTTAACCACGTTATTAGTAATCTTCACCACATATTATTATTGTTATGTTTTCTATTCACTTCTTTTGTCTAACTTTATATTTTGCTTCTGTATTCTAGTAACTTACATATTTCATTAGCTACATATATTTTCTTTCTCTCAATTTTTTTTTTCTTTTCCTAATAGTAATTGTTAAATTATTACTAAATTAAAAAAAAATCATATTTATTTTCACTATATAACTTTAAATTTTTATTTCCTTTTTATGTTATTTTACTTACTTATTTATTTACCAATATATACGTTTTATTTTCCACTTCTTTCATCACTTTATTTTTATTAATTTCATTCTGTACAATTATTTATTATATATCATTCTTTTTATATTTTATTTTTTTAGTATTCATTGGTCGTTATCTTCCTCTTTGTTCTTAGCCCTGATGAAGGCTAGAAACTCTGGCTGAAACGTTGACACTAATAAATAAGTTCTTTCAACTTATTTGTGTTATATTCTGACTGCACCCCCAACCATCTTCTCATCTTTCATAATTATTAATTTAGTAGCTAAATAACATTATGCAAGCAAGTAAATAAATACTTATTTGCAGCATAAATATCCAGACACGGGTTAAAACAGGATATAAAATCGCACATTCATGTTAACCAAAATGTCAAGTTCATAAATTAACTACTTTATTTTTATCACTATTTTTAGCCTGTTTTAATATTTACCGTATCCAACGTATTCTTTTTTCCCTCTGGTATAATCATTTTAATAGATAACCCCGTTATATTTGTATAATAATCAATACGTTTTTATTTATACAGTTAGTAATATTTTTATCGTTTTCGTTATATGAGGCATTCAGTCACAAAGCATGGTAACTGTAAAAATGAAAACTTCTTCCATGATGAATTGCTTGTTAAGTATAAACCTTCAACCAGTAGTCTCTAGCAATAGCGTAATATCAAGATTATTCTCTTAAGCAAATCATATTCCCTAAAGATTCTTTAAACAGTTTATAAAATCAGTCTTTAAAAAGCCATGATGCCTAAAAATGCAATTCATAATAAATTTGGGTAACTATGTTTTATGACCGAGCGTCTCTCATAGTCAAATCATTTTTTTTTTTTTTTTTAAAACCTCTTTATTGATAAATATATATATAATACGGATTATATGTTACAATAATATAATATATAATACATTATACAATTTTTCTTGTTTTGTCTTACGGTGTTATAAGATTAGAAAAAACATAGTCCGCTGAAGGCGGTTTTACATAGTCAAATCATTCAATGGACTTGAACCATTTAGAGTTATAAAATAATCCTTAAATAGTACTTATACAAAGAAAGTTTTGAAGAAGTTCTAAAAAAATTCTGAAGTTAAGTTGTATGCTGATTACGAATTTCAAGTTTATGATCTTTAGCCAACATTAATCGTTTTCATTTTTTTTACTATAGCATGGAAATTATGAGTTTTTTCGTAACATCAGTCTATACTAAACTAACCAAAAGAAAATTCTGCACATTTTTTTGTTTTTTTTCAGATTATCGGTTATAAGCAAGGCCCTACTTTTTATTCAGTAAAAAATCCCAGATTAAACCATATAATATGTAATAGAAACCTGTAATATATGCAGTAAAATAATATAAAACTCAGTTAAAAATATTCAAATATACTAATATATAATAAAATATACTGATATGCATACAAAAAAAAAAAAAGGTTCTGAATAAAGAAAGAAACATGGAAAGGGTTAGAAAATAATTTATAATTTTGTTATTTCTTTTCTTTAAATGATAATTATAACGGATAATCAAGAGAACGGTTAAAAACATAATATAACACGCTTTGTAAACTAAAATATTAGAATAATAAAAACTTACAACTAGTAATACAAAAGAAAAATAATGATAATGAATTATTTGTAATAATAACGCCAATTAATATAAAAACTGATGATAAAAAAACGAAAAACATAACATACATAAATGCATTTGTAAAGTGAAATAAAGAAGATAACAAGATTAGAAACATAAAGTGAGACAATATTAAAATAATAGGAATTTTAAATAACTAATACAATTAACGATGAATTAATTTTAAAACTAACTGAGAAGATGGATAAAATTAATAAAACACATGAATTCGTCAGCAAGATGCGTTTCTAAATTGGAATCTGTAAGTCATAATGTTTCATTATATATAATATTTTTATAATTATAGAATCCTAAAAAAACATAATTCAGTGATTCTAAAAATTATTCTTTAAACTTTCAAAACATGATCCGTATTTGATGGCACTACATCTGTCTCACAATGGCCAAATTGGGATCACAAAATTTAAATTGGCAATCAGCACCCCTAAAGCATAAATTAGCGAATTTTCAGGACTTCTCCAAAATTTTCCACCTTAGAATTCTTTTTCTGGTTCTTATGCGAATGAACTACTTGAGACCAAGGGGTTGCTCCTAGAAGGGGTAAAACATAGAGTGAAAAAAAGAATTTACTCTTAGTTAATTTAGTTCAAGTTGATGTGGCTAAAAAAAAAAGGCATTTAGTTTTTATATGTCTAGGAATCAGGACCCCAAAAAACAGAAATGAGCATATTTTTTACAACTTTTTAAAAACTTTCCTAAAAGATCTCTATCTGGTCGTTAGTTGAACTATCCCAATATTAGGGGTATTCATGATCTTTAGTGTAACATGTTAAAGCGTGGTAAATGGAAAACTTATGTTAAATAGAGAAACATTTCCTTCTTTTACCATGTTAAAACGATATAAAATGTAACATGGTTGAGAGTCTGTTACTAGCTCTGTTAAATGGAGAATGACGTCACGCATTTTGTGTTAGTATTGTTTCGGATGTTTTTATAACTAATAAAGCAATAGATGACAATAATAATAATGTAATGACAGTTGTCAATTAGATCATCTTGATTCTCTTCCTAACAAGTTAGAAGATCAACAAGACGCTCAGTAGCCAAACTTTTACACAACTTCCACTTTTCACTCAATTTAGTTATGTTGTAATAAATTACTTCAGTGA
Organism: Halyomorpha halys; assembly: GCF_000696795.3. Lineage (NCBI taxonomy): Eukaryota > Metazoa > Arthropoda > Insecta > Hemiptera > Pentatomidae > Halyomorpha > Halyomorpha halys. Next base: position 232,099 of record NW_027111153.1, on the reverse strand, counting down.
AAACTTTTTTTTTTTTTTGTTTTTTTTTAATTATTTATTTATTGTAATTTACAACTGTACAAAATAATACAATAGGTAAATATGTAGTATGTTTCATACTAAGTTTTCAGTGAAAACTTAGAAGTGAACAATAATACGAAGTTTTGGATGGAAAGGTTACTAAACAAGTTGATCAGAAAATCCGCTAGGAGCTCTTATGCATTTACCATTTAACATGACTTTAAATAGTGCTGCTCACAATCCTATACCTATAACATTTAACGTGGTAAAACATTTTACATTTAACACAAAATCATGAATACCCCTATTATTGATTTTGGTTTGGTTAAATAAAAATAGTAATACAAAATCAAGATCTTTATAAGAGTATAATCTCCATAAATGTATTACTATATCAATAATTAAACAATTAAACTATTATGAGTATTCATTTTTGTTGTTTAATGTAAACCATTTATGGTAAAAAGTAATATACCACATAGCATAAACTATAAAATACAAGTAGAGTTGGTATAACGCCAATTACCTGATTTGGGTATTCTATGTATATATCTATAATGGATTAATGATTTTTTTAAGTGAAGAGATTTGAAGATTCCTTGAAACTATTGAGGAAACCAGACCTCAAATTGAATTCACCAAAACGTCCCTCATATGTCCTGGAAACAAACCTCATACATGGCTCTCCAGGTATCACCAATGCAACTCATTGTCTCTTAGAAGCTATGGTCAGAACACAAATATCCAACTTTTGTCTTATACAGATGGCAGACATCGAAGCCAGAGGCTATACCTTATCTCACCAAGCTATATTTTACTCCATAGCGTCATCGGTAAGTAGATAAATATTATATATTATCATAGTAATAATAAGCTTATGTTTTATTTTTATACGCAATTAATTAATTTCATTACCTAAGGTAGAGGAATGCGTTTTATTAATCCAGGAAGTGAAAAAAAAAATTTTCTCAGAACCAAATTTTTAAAATTGGAGGAAAGTTATCAAACATTAGTTAAAAATGGTTCACCATTTATTTTACGAAATTCAACCCAATCAATCTTTTTTGTTCTTTGCATAATCGCATTTCCAAAACGGCCAAAAAACAAAAAAATATACTTTTATATAAACAATATACATATAAATGGAGTAAAACTTAAAAAAAGTAATATATTAATTGATTCCTTAATTTAATAGACCAAATTTCACATTAATTTAATTATCGCGAATTAATACGTAAACTAAATTTATCATTAATAGCATAAACCATCCAGCAAAATATTTGCCTCATTTCTGATCAACTCATTTTACAAATCTCTCGTTCAATTGTTTGACAAAACAATAGCTTTTGAGAGAACCGAGAACCTACAACCAGGAAGATTGGGAACTTAGCATGGGTATCACGTGTTGTATATAAGCAATTAAAACTGGTTGTTAACGCCATAATATAATTACGTTGTAAATAATTGTAAATAGTATTTTTAGTATTTAGTTTTATAGTTTTAGTTATATAGTTTTATTAGTATTTAATTTAGTTACATTTATTTTTATTTGTATTGTTTTATTTAGATTTAGTTATTTGAAAAGAAAAATGTGTAATTATATTTGTTTGTAATAATGAGTAATAGAGACAGTTGCTAGGGGTGATAATTAATGTTAAGAAGCGTCACCTAGCAACGGACCGACCATCTTAGTTTTTTAGAGGAGTTCCGACTAATTAGTGGCCGTGGTAGCGTCTAAGCAGCCCTGCCTGCCCTTATAATTCAATAGCTTAGACATTTTAGTGAGAGTGAGTCATTACAGTTCGGAACCAGACCTTTTCTGTGCTTCCACTTTATTAATTGCAGTTCCGACTAATTAGTGGCCCTGGTAGCGTCATTAGCAGCCCTGTCTGCGTTCATTTTGTCGGCTCGCCTAATACAATACGATTGTTGGATATTCGGACCATCAATGAGCCACTACACCAACTCTGGACCATTGCAGCGATTTATTTAGCAACAAGAGCTGCGACCTATCTCGGCAGCACTCTTCCTCGGATCTATCGGAGTGGAGCAAACGTTTCGTCGAGCAGTATTTATTTTACATATTTATATTGTTTGTAAATTTGTCTCTTTTGTTTTCTTAATTTATTTATCTAATTTTATTTTTATCTGAGAGGCCTTTTTATTTTTACTTGTATTTTTTTTTTTTTTTTTACCATATTTAAATTGAACCAAATAAATGTTTATTTCGAGCCAGTTTGTTTTTTGTTCATTTTAAAGCCTTCCAACAAAAAGACATAGTCGATTTGAGGTGGCCTTAACACTGGTCTTTAACTAAATTGAAGATATTGTATAAATTAAATATTTTGTTTCTTTTTAGCTGTTAACATTCCCTATTGTAGAAGAATTAATAAAGCAAAGATGTCAAAAAATGCTATCTGAAGTCAACTATGCATGGGATAATGACATGCCATATACACTACAGGACCTAATCGTTGAAGAAGGTATTATTAAATATAAAAACATTATATAATTAATTAAAATATATAGTGGTTATTACTGGAAGGCAGTTATGTTGTTTTCTATTTTGAGAATTAATTAGCTCCTGACTTGAAATTCTTTATTTTATTAATTTCACATCAATAAACTAAAACTGCCGATGTTTCGGGCGGTCCGTCCATCTTCTGGGGCCTTTTTTTTTTTTTGGTCATTTTTGTTCAATTTCTACTTGAAATTTTTTCATTTAATTTACAATTTTAAAAGGTCTTATATAAATTAAATATCAAATTTTCAGGTAGAATTTCAACTGAAATGATCAGGAAAAACAAAGTATAGTATTGAATGTCCCTGAAGATAAATGCACAGCCTCAAACGTCGACGGTGTTGGCTAATTGATTTAAAATTACTAAACTAAAAAATTGAAGTAAGAAGGGTAATTAATTCCCTAAATCGAAAAAATACATATAATTAATTTTAGTAACTCTTAATTAAAATACTTTCCGTATTTAAGTGTCATAATTTACTTGCATATCTACTTAAACAACATGCTGTGTAATTCGTGAAGTTAAACTCTTTGAATATTTAAACTTGGTGTACTAGTCGTATGTTTTCCATATTCCAGCAAAACAAAAGATTTTTCTGACAGTAAATTAATTTACTTTCTATATGTTCATGCGCATAGATGCGATATGTTCAGTTACTAGGAAGCCTTAAAGAGAATTGGAAGGCAACCTAAATTCTCACCCTATTTCTATCTCACTCAATATTTATTTTTTAAGTCGTTAAAATTTATTAAGCTTCTGTCATAAATTTCCATAAATCTCAAAATAGTAAAAAAAATATAATAAAAATTTAATATTAGTATTAATATTACTTAACAGTAAATTTACAGTGCTTTCAAGCATTTACCTTGCAGTGTTTTTAATCTTTTACAACATACTCAGCAATTTTAAGAATATTTGTGCCCACATTTTTTTTTTGTTAGCAAGGTTGCCGTGAATTTTTTTTTACCAACAAGGGTAACAAATATTTTATAACTGGAGGATTTTCACTTGAAAGGGTGAAGGAGTTCAGCTATCTTGGATCGCAAGTAAACGCGGAAAATGACATTCAAGCAGAATTATGTCCGCCAATAAATACTATTTCGGCTTACTGAAGTATTTCAGGACCAGTGCTATTTCCCAAAACACCAAGATACAGCTGTATAAGACCCTGGTGAGAGCCGATCTCACTTATCCCTCCGAATGCTGGACATTGCCCAGGTCACAGGATGCCCTTCTCCTAAGGTTCGAGAGGAGAATATTGAGGAAAATTTATGGCCCGGTTTGTGCTGATGGGATCTGGAGGATGAGAACAAACTCTGAACTGGCAGGCCTCTACAGGAACCCGGATATTGTAAGGGTGATCAAAGTGGGACGGCTTCGGTGGGCAGGCTATGTATTAAGAATGACCCAGGATCAGATTCCTAGGATGATCCTGGACGAAAGGATATATGGAGCAAGGAGAGTAGGAAGACTCCGGCTTCGATGGATCGATGGGGTAGCAGCGGATGCCAGATCTATCTTGGGAATCCGGAATTGGAGAGCAGCGGCAACCATTAGAGAGGACTGGTGGACGAAGTTGCGGGAGGCCTCGACTCTACAAGACTACTAGTTAACCGTATGAAGTAGATTGTAGGAGGATAGTCCGGGTGGCGGTCAATACAGGTATCAAAATAGTAAAAGAAACCTATTTATTGTTAACCAACGTTTCGCCCCACTTTGCAGGTCTTCATCAAGGTTTATTTAAAAAGAGATGACGAATGAAATGGAAGGAAACTATGCTCACCATTACACCACCATCGCGGGTCAGAATGAAATGGTAAGATTCATTCCTAAAATGGTAAAATAGTAAAATCCACTCTTGATCTCTTCTTCAGACGAGAGTGTGTCTGTATTGTAGCCTGGACAAATGTATACCATTGTATAACGAGAAGAGCCTTTTAAAGGTCTGCAGTATAAACATTCATTCACGAGAGTATTATTGTGATGTTTATAACCAGCGTTCATAAGTTTGCTGTCGATCAATTTACGAAAATACACAGTCACTTGTATAGGACTTCACGTTATATACAATTAAAATATTAAATTGAATTTATTTTACAAAGGAAACTTATTTATAAGTATTAAATTAATTCATTTTATAAAATAAATTAGAAAAAAAGTATTCATTTTTAATGTTACTTTAACAATGAAAAAAGTGGTTGTTGGAACAAAACTAATAATTTTAAAGTTATTGAAAAAGTTTCTATAGCGCAATAGCTTCTGGAGTTATGAAGATGTCAAGGCAATATTAACGGACAATTACCAACGTAAGCTTTTTATTTTTCAGTTCCGGACAGAAAAAAAAGACCAAATCGGACTAATAGTGGCTGAAATTTGCGCTGTTAAATTCTTCTTCTTTAAATATTATTATGATGATTGTATAAATTCAAATTATATGTGACTTGAAGTGAAAGATCCAGGAGTCGAGAATACTTCATGTAAAGATTTTTTCATTAGGTCATTTCAGCTAATGTTTCGAAACATTTCCAATATTTCAGGAACCAATTTGAGCTATCAAACTTGAATACTGTTTATCCCGCTCAAAAATCTTTACACAGCTAAACACGGACAGATTAAAACTAGCATTCCATAGCCGACTTGATGTTCAGAAATCATACCAAAATGGACTTACGTCTTCTTAATTTATTACACAAAATGAATGTTACAGTTGGTGTTTGTGGAATGAACAACTACCAAGAATTCCTAACAGAGCCAATGCTGAATTTCATATTAAGTTTACAACGCCAAGAAGGCTGCTTCGCAGTATTCAGAGATGGTCAGCTGTAAGTAAATTTAATTTATATTATCAACTTTAGCTAAACATAATAATCGATCTTTTAGTAACTAAGCTTTTATGGACTTTATAGAATAAACAGTATCTTTACAAACATTGATAAACACTTCTCACATGATCACCCTCCTAACTGATTTATTTCTCGTAATTTATTTTTTACAATTTGAATGAAAACCTTCAGCCTTGTAAATAAAGTCTTCTAACTGCATCGACTGTTACACATTCTTAGGTATTGTTTCGTTAAATGTTTTCAATATACAATCTTCATACATTTAGTTAATTAGCCATGATGCAGAGGCTTGCCAATTGTTACATGTTCAAAGTAGTTAACAAAATCACTATTCTGATTAAAATTTTAAATATTATTTGTTGGGCATTATTATTTGTCAATTTGTCAGCACGCTAAGTGCTGGCTAATTCTTATCACTACGTAGCCATTTTCCCCTCTAAGCTACGCCTTTAAACATTTTCTGTGAACGACTAAAAGAAAAACATCTGGACGTATAGTTTTTATTTTATTTATTTTTACTCCGAAATATATATATAACTATTCTAAAAAGTAGATACTGGATATAAAATTCAATAAACTAAATTTGCATTAAATGTTTCGATTAATGTTTTCTCAGACATAGTTAATGAAAGACCAATCAACATATAAAATTTGATAGTAATAATTTAATAATTAATTACTTCTGATAGAACTTTAAAAGTTGCTTATTAAAAAAAAGTAAAACATTGATTACAGCATTAACTTTCCTACCATTTGCTAATTTTTACTTTATTTTCAAATATTAATCAATCATTTATATCACATATTTGTTTTCAAATTTAAAATGAGGGGAACACTCTGCTACTCTCTACTTTTTTACTCTTTAATAGTTTAATAGAAGAGATCTTGATTTTTATCTTTTTACTAACCACAAATTTATTTAGGCATATTTATACTATGAAATAATAAGATTATTATCTCCTGGATGAAATGAATTAAGATTCATGACAACGAAAAAAATTGAAATATATATTTTACTCAGTTATAACCTGAAGAAAACGAATAAATGAACAACAAGAATACTTGTATTTTTGTTTATTTTCTAAATATATCTTGTTTTACTCATTTTATAAGGGGAAGTATTACGATCGTCGAAAACTTTTCATCAATCAATAAAACCAAAAAGATAAAAAATAACTGAAAAAAATCATCACTTCCTCAAAAGATTAAAAATAAGATTTTTATAAAAGAAAAAAGGTACTGAAAATTAGAACAGTAATCACAAAAAAAAAGTATTAGCATCAAACTAAACAAAATGGTTGATGTCACCTGACCAAAAATGGCGTAGAGGGTCCCTTACTCCAGCCCCAACATGCCTTTGGAGCCCAAAAAGCCCGCCTTTTAGGCTTCACTTGGTCTGACAGCTTGCCGCCTTCTTTATACTCCTTCCTCCAAGACAGCGAGTAACTGAGCAGCACATAAGTTTTCATAGGTTTTAATAGATCCATATAGCTAATACTCCAAAATGGTAAAACATTAGTTTGTACTAAGGGAACATAAATGAATGTAAGTGTTTACAAATAAAATGTTAATTATTTAATTTTATTATTATTGAATAAATTTTGATTGAGAAATGGATACAATTATAAGGAAATACTGCGTGAAAATTTTAATTGTACCTAAAAAGTTGGTAATATGTTTAGATAGAATGAAGTAATTACACGGAGTATATAATCTGAATATTTTTTGGAAACATTGTTAACATGGTTGGGAGTCTGTTAATAGGTTTGCTAAATGGAGAATGACATTACCCAGCAGACCAGCTGAGCTCATCCCCATTTTGTTTGTTGTATTAGGTTACTTGCTCCTAATTGTGTTTGTATTGTTTTGAATGTTAACTAATAAAGCAAGGGATGATAATAATAATAATAATGTAATGACAGTTGTCAATTAGCTCATCTTAATTCTCTTCCATGCAGGTTAGATGAACAACAAGACACTCAGTAGCCAAACTTCCAATTTTCACTCAACTTAAGAATGTTGTAATAAATTGCTTTAATCAAAACAAAGAAGTAAACAATGACATGAAGTTTTGGAAGGAAAGGTTATAAAACAAGTTACTCAGAAAATCCACTAGGAGCTCTTATGTATTTAACATTTAATATTACCTTAAATAGGGCTGCACATAGTCCTATACTTATAACATTTAATACATCATGAATACCCTATTATTATATAACATTTTACCTCAACATTTAAATACTTATTATTAAGATAGTAAAAAAGGTAAAATTATTTTATTGTTTTTTCCAGGGATAAATGCCATGAACACTTATCAGCAGTATCAATGTTTGCATTATCAATGTTTTTGTATAAACAAAACGAAAACCAGAACATAACACAGGACTATTATCTCCTGGATGAAATGAATTAGGACTTGCAAAAACTAAAAAAATAAAATATATTGTTTACTCAATTATAACTGAGGGAAAATAAATAAATAAACAACAGGAATATTTGTATTATTATTTATTTTTTAAATATTTCTTGTTTTATTCAGCACAGGAGAGGCGGAGAATCATTACATATTTAACGCTTATATTCCAACCCTAATGATGTCCTAATTGGCTTAATGTCAACCAGTGAGTTAATAGGGCTGCAAAACTTTGGTCTCACATTTTAGTAAATGATTAAGCCAAATATAAGGGAGGACCGGAAAGTAATATCGTTTTTTGCACATTTCACTATTTGGTTGCTGTTTATCTGGTTTCTTGTGTACAGAAGAGTCGTGGCAAGACACTCTTAGGTTGTAGTGACTTGTTTAGTTAAAAATGATTAAATTAAATTTTATCTTTTAAATTTTGGATGAAATGGTGAGCCTAACACCAAAAGAGGTACATTCCGGCATTTCATGCTTTTTGATTTTCCCAAAGGTAATAAAGCAACAGCTACTAGCAAAATCACTTGCAATGCTTATCCAAATGCATTAGACGTTCATAAATGACAAAGGTGGATTTCCAAGTTTAAATCTTTTTGAAGAGAACAAATCCACGACATGCAACTTATTGCTTCAACAGCACAATGCAGAAGTGTTTTTTGATCGCTTGATTACTGGAAATGAAAAATGGGTTCTCTGTGATAATCCAAATGCAAAAAGTAGTGGTTCTCTCGAAATAATTCATCATGAAGTACTGCTAAGACAGGTTCATAGTAACACCTCAATAAACCCCTTTTGTGTGTTAGGTAGAGTATTATCGGCTTGTTCACTTTGAACCTTGTAAATCAATCTTCAATTGAAAAGTGGCCAAAGATTGTCAATAGAAAAGCCATTATTCTCCAACACGATTGTGCAAGATGAACTATAGAAAAAATTAATGAATGGGGGTAGTTGGTGCCTCACTCTCCATACTCGCCCGATGGTGCATTATCAGATTTCCATTTATTCTGATCACTTTAACACTTTCCAAAGTGACAAGAGATTTGCAAATCCAAAATGCAATCTCCATATATTTTGCTCCAAAATCAATTGATTTTTATCGATCTACCATTGAAAATTTGCACACATCTGGCAAAAGGTTGTTGATAATGAGGGTGATTACATCTTTGATTAAAGATAAAAACTCGTTAAAATTTTATATGTTTGAACTTAATATAAGAATATGACATTACTTTCCCGTTTCCCCAATAGTTTATGTCAGGGTCATTGCTCTATGGTTATAAACTAAACAAGTCTGGAACTTCGTTTTAGGCAAGTTCACTGAAGATACCACTTGAATGTCTTTTCATGGAATTAAAGAAACAACCTTAGCATTTTTATTAATATTTACATTATGAGTCCTCGTGAATTATTAATTTCAACATAATTAAAAGTTACGTTGCATGAAAATAAAGTTGATTTTTTAATATAACAGAACTTTTAATAGTACGGCTGTTAAAACTCATTAAGAATAAAAACAAAACCAATAAATTAATGTTAAAAAAGCTATAGAAAAAATAGATAAGTAAGAAGGAAACTTGTTTGATTTTTCATAACAGACATGAATTTAATGAAAAAAATCACTTCATTTTCAAAGTTCTTTCTCAAAAAAAAAAAATCACATCTGATATAAATGAACAGTGCATCTATATACAATAGGAATATTTTGTTTAAATTCTTTATTTTCTTACTTAGCAATACTTTTTGTTTTTAATATTTTCACTTCAATGGCAATCAGCTCTTATAAAGGGTGATTTTCGTTAGGTTTTTTAAAAGGAACGTAGTGAAAATATAACAAAAAATGAAAATTCAAATACATTTGTTATTTAAAGATTTATTGGAGATCATGTTAATTTCAAAAAGGAAAAAATAAATATATAAATAAGTGCATATCATATAAAAAATAGTGCAGATGAACTAAAGGCTACAAAATATAGCATTATGGGTGCACAAATATTTTTGTTGAGGCTTGACTTAAGTTGAATTTTATTTAAGTCAGTTTCCAAGAAACAGGATCAGACACAAATATAACAATTGCCTATATATTTTTTTAAAAAAAGAAGTATATCCTGTAATTCTAATTAAAATTTTCCAAATAAAAATATATTCTGAAAAATATGATAAAAGGATGAAACTTTTTCAGTAGTTATACAGAACCTATTGAATGTGGAAAATTTAAATTAAATAAAGAATGGTTTTCACAAATTATATTTAACAGCTCTTTAAGGACAATAATCGTAAAGAAAATTAATGACTTACCTATAGGACAAATAACAAATTAAAAAATATGTACACAGTTTTCAGTTATAACCGAGATTTTGTTTTTAATATTTTCCCTTCAATGGCAATCAGCTCTTAGAAAGGTCTCTAGTAAAGAAGCATCAACTTAACATATTTTTATTTGACACCAGAACATCTTTAAAAAACGAAAAACTGATATGAATGAAATTTGTAAACTTACTATTAGTGAACATGGCAAGAAATGATTTTTTTGATAAAACTTCCAAAATAGTATTACATATTATTCAGTGAGATTTCAACATTCAAAAGACCCTATGTTGAGAGAATCGCTTGAAGTTGATGTACCTGTATTTTTACCTGATTAATAATATACTTTTTGAAACAAAATTCAAATTTATCATACTAAGGGTGGAAAAAAAAGAAGAAACCATTTTCCAAAATCTGGATAAGATTTCATTCTGATGTTTAGTGTGGCATTCAGGCAGCCCAAACATAAAAACATTTATGGCACTAATAGTCAAGACAAACTAACTGAAATAATATATCAAGTAATGAAGATCCTACCTCCTATCAACTTGATTTTCACCAAATTAGAGGACATAAAATGACAAAGAATAAACAAAATGTGTAACTTTAAATAAAAATATTTATTTTGCCGGTTAAAAGCGATTTCTCTGTTTTATATTAATAAATACAAATGCTTTAGGGTGATGTACGCTTAGAAAGATTTTTTTTTATAATATAATATAGAATCAAGCAGATACAATAGAGCAGCTTCTAATTTATGCGTGTAGGTAAGTACATGTTTATAGGTTACATACATATACTTGTATACATACATAAAAACAATTATAATTTATATAGATATGTAAATAAAAGAAAATAACAATAACTCTCTTTTATATAATATTAATTCAGGCACTCTTTTCATTATAAATATAGCTAAATTAGTCTTAACAATAAAGTTTAACATCCTCCACCTTTTTTTCTTTTTTTAGTTTTTTTTTTCCTCAATAATAATTATACTCTTTCTCTCTCTCTCTATAAATATTCATATTTTATATATAATTTTATAAAAATTTGAGACAAAAGGCTTAAGTTCACGGCCTGCCATTTTGTTCATTAAGTTAGCAAGTATTGTCAATATCAAATAAAAAAAATCTTATATAAAAAGTTTGGACCTCAGGGGAATATTAAATATAAAACAAAAGCATAATCGCTTCTAGTGCCATTAGGTTTAAACGAGCGTATTATCACACGTGTTTAATTAAAGAAAAAAAAAGTGTGGATATGTACAAGGTGCAAAAGTGTTTACCTTCTCGATTTAAATCTAAATAGCAACAAATATATATATATATAAAAAAATAAATAATTCTTTTAAATTTGTTCTTAAAAACAATTCTCCATCAAGCGGGAACTGAATCTGTGTCCATATCTTCCATTCTCGCAAGTGGAGCTTTACGTACCTATAACAAGAAATTAATCTTAAAAATCTTAACATTTTATAGACATTTGCAAAATTATGCATTGTTATTTTCAAAACCATTTATAAATAATTTATTATATTAAATTAATAAGAATGATCCCTACAAGATGGCCTCAAATGATATATTGTCGGGCAAAAATGTTACAAGGAACACTTCCAATAGATCTAATTTGTAAATTGTATTCTTGGATATTGACCAATAAAAAATTAATGGCAGACTAATAATGAAGTTATTCAAAAAGTTTTGAATTAGTCACTGCCAAGATACGAAGGATAGTCGGAATGTTCTCTACCTTCTAAGTTGAAATTCCTGCTTATTAATAAACTAGGAGATTAAATACAGGAATTTAAAAGTGTTATCTTTCTGAACATTCAAACATTTAAACATTCCCCATTTCTGAATATGTTAACATAGTTATTGCGCTTGATGTTACTTGAAAACTATGAAATAAGATAGAAATTGACTATATATCATCAAATTAATTTTTTAACAAATTTGTTCCCATCAAACAATTTATATACCTTTACAATAAAAAAACACAATTAATAAACTATGCGTAACAATTACAAGATCATGGTTATAATAATAATAAAATCTTGTTGAAAAAAAGTTATGTGCTCCTAAATAGTTTAAAGCTATTACCTATGTTATTGAAATCATGGCTATGATAAACTTATTTAAATAAAATGGTGAAAAAGTTCAACAATCCAAATCAATATTTTATTAAACATGCTTCAATGAATATAACACTTATTTAGTAATTATCACAGGCAACAAGGTATTAATTCTTCTTTTATTTTTTTAAACATAAAATACATCAACGAGGAGGTTTAGCACATTGTAGCAATATTCCAGAGGTTTGTTCCACACCCATTACAAAAAAAAAGATAGCCGTGGTCTAATTTTAAACAAGTTTCGTGATATTTTAAGCATCATAATCACAGATTCATTTTTGTATTTCTGCCAATAAAATTTTATAAAATTATAAACTCAGAACTTGATTTTAAATATTTTCAAAATTTGAAAATTATTTAATAATATAAAAATGACTAATTCTTTGTATATAAAAAAAATATTAAACTAAAAATTAAATCTTTTCTGAAAATATTTACAAGAAAGTTGTAAAGTATAAGAATTTTTAAGATTAAACTTAAACTTAATTTAATTAATGTCTCCAAACATTAATTAATAATTCTCACTAACACATTGTGATTAATTTTCTATTATAATTTGTTATTATAATTATAATTTACTTTAATTGGTTATTATAAAGTATTTATAAACATTTTTTTAGACTGTCAGTGTTTTAGAAATAATTTATTCTTCTTTTAAATTTTGAGATATAAACAAAAATGTTTCATGATATTAGTTAGTTCTTTCAGAGAAATAAAAAAAAAAATTCAGAGATATAACTCCAATATCCAGATAAATGTTAGAACTATATTTTTAGTTACTAGTTATTTTTTTTTTTTAATATATCAAGAGTGGAACCAACCTCCAAAATTGTTCTACATTGAACTCAACCATCCTGCATATTATGGTATAAAACAGAAACATGCACAGCAAAAGTTACAGCCAGCTTGATAGGCCACTTCGAACTACACTTAGGAATACATAGGAGCAGATTCATTCTACAATACGATACTCCAAAAAAGCATACATGCATGAAAAGAATGAAAACTTATTCTCACTTTATAAAATTATATATGTATATACCACTATAATTAAAAATATATATATTAATAATAAAAAGGTTAAAAGTAATACACATAACAATAAGATACTTTAGACACTAAAATTTGACATATGGAGGAAAGAAGAGTTGCAAAGGGTGTATATCAATAGTTCAATTTTTAAGTAAAAGATTGGAAATAACATAGAAAAAAATCTCAATAGGGTAAGAGTATCGGTCATAAAATATTCTCGGATAACAATTCTATCAAAAATTATCAGGTTATTATTAAAAAATAATGATTAGTCTTTTACTTTAATTCAAAAATAATCAATTAATTAAGCAAGTTTGAAAAAAAAAAAAAGCAGAAGTCCAACTGATTTCTTAAATTTTTATATGACAGAGAAATAAGTTAATATAACTTCATTAACATAAAGAATAAGCCAATCAATATGATATTAATATTTATTCCTACTTTTAATGCACATGAAGAAGACTTGATGATGTAGTTAACAACTAATAACCACAAAAATAGGTTATGCATTAATAAAAAAAAAAAAAGAAGTTATTTTTCATTCAGTGTTAAACAAACAAGCACATTAAAAATTATACCAAAAGCACATTAATTTAATTTTAAAAATTTATATGAAAAAATTAATCAGAGAATAACTTATCTGATGAATTATTCCTGATTAAAACTCACAGAGAAAGTTGATAAAATAGAATAAGCTATAAAATGAAATTTAATCTGCAAATTTAGAGCGAACATAAAAGGAAGGAATGATAAACCCAAAGCAGGGGTAGGGAGGGAAATATTTTTTGTCTGAGGCTGAATAAAGAAACAGAAACAAGTTATAATAAAAATTTGTGTAGATAACTATATCGAGGAGTGATATTATTCTGTAGCCCTACTTAGCATATTTTCAAATAAAAAAAAGTTATAACTAGTCGAAGAAAAAAAATAATAATATTTTTTAAGAGCGTTGCATAGTGATCTCTTAGGTTTTTAATGTTCTTATAAAAAAAAAAATTCTTTTATCATTAAATAATGTTTTCAGTTCTTTAAAATTATACTTTATTATTTCTTCAACTTTTTTTGTACCAATATTTTTCTTGAAGATAAAAGATATTCAAAAGCATTTTTTACAGCATTATATCATCTTCACTTAAAAAACAAAATTGTACATATACTTTAAATTAAACTGTAACTTATATTCCATTTTTATGCCTGTTCAAAATAAGATTCTTCAAGGGCCCAATATAGCTGATCATTTGACCTCTTCTCAGGTATAAATATAAAATATAAAATCACTTTAAATAAACTATTGCTATATAATTGTAGTAATTTAATAACCGGGTAAGAGTGGATAGAAGACATGGTTATAAGTAAATGATGCACTGATAACTGTTTTAAAGGAATTAAACGATAAGCAGTGATTTGATAGGAAGGAAAAATAGAATCAGGAAGTAAAAAGAGGTTTGAAGTTTAATTATTTAAAGGGGGCAGAAAGCAATAATACAAAAATAGTGTCAAAACTTTAGAACCAATCCTTTTCTCTCAATTATGTTTTAATTTTTAACAAGTAAATCTATGATATTGTTCATTTTCTTTTTCATTACTTTCATTTTAATACAGATGAATTTCTGGTTCTTGTAGTAGTTGAGATATTTTAAACATAAGTTTCAAAAAGATTAATTTTTATTTTAAACAAACAATTATAGCATACAAAAGCTTGTATAATTAGAAGAAAAAATTTAATTGATTTAAAAAATATATGAAAAGAAAAATTAAAGCTCCTACTACTGAAATGAAAAAATTATATAAATAACTGTGCAATTAAAAAACGATGATACTTAATGATGGATGGATTCAGAAAAGAATGATACCGATTAGACATAAGTAGGGTATGAACTAACGTCATTATTTAGCTATTGAAAAAAAAATTTCAGAATATTTTAACTTGTTCTTTTTTTTTAAATAGAGAGTAGATTTATTTACCAATTCTCAGTGATCAAAAATACCAATAGAAACTTAGTTATTTTAAAAAAAAAAATTGTAAAAGCCAAATTCTTTTCATAAATTAATATATTAAAATTATACCTTTCAAAACTAAATAGTGTTTACGTAAGACTAAAACAATGCTATTGTAATGGATCAGCATTCCTTTCCAATTTAAACTTTTAACCTAGTTCTTGTATTTAAATTATTTTACCAAAACTTTGATTTATTCTTCATGATACCTTTTCTTTCAGCAATAAAATGGGATATAAAAGAAAAGTTTATAATTCAGAACATGAGATAAAAAGAAGGCTATGATGACAAAATTCCCCTGCCTTTCCCTTATTTTAAAGGAAATAGGTAAGAAATATACAGCTTTAACATAAATTCATAGCATTTTCTAAGAGAAATTTTGAATAAAACATTTATCAGAGTCTCATCATTTTTCCAGTAGTTTCAATTTTCCAGACACTTTTTCGATCAATGCTATAATATAAGAGAAAGCATTCAAAGAGAAAAATAAATAAAAAACTTTCATTACAAAAGCCAATGTTTCTGAACCAAAGTGCTGTAGGGACTCCATTAATGTATCGTTCCCATTACCATTATAATTTCTTTAATTAAAATACTACGAGTATTTTATCATTTTTCTTTTTTTTTGCGAATAAATGAAAGAAGGAAGTATGTTGCCATAACTTCATTTCACTAGGGAAATAAACAATATAAAAACTCAAGATATAATTTAAAAATGAGGCAAAGAACATAATTATTTTCATCACACATAGATACAATTATTTTAATTAATTACACATTTAAAAAAAAAAGCATAAAATTTCAGTAGTTTAAAAATGCTAGAAGCTTATGTTATCGCCCAATATTAATCAAGGCTGTATGAGTGGATCCATAAGACTGCTTTAAGAGGATAAAAATACATAGAGGATAGGAAAGAAAACAGAACACCAGTACCATTCACCACAGTGAACATAATTAATCACATTGAAACTACAACAGTACATCGATAAAGTTGGGTTAAATAGTAAAAGAGTGAAGGTGCAGAATGTACCTGGCACACTGCTGATTGCTGACTGTCCTCTCCTCCAGAATCAGCTATACGAAACACAAAATACACTTCTATTTCTACTTTCTACTTCTAATATACAAACACAATACATAAAAAATAAATTACATGCACAGTGTATTTATCAATTAATAAATCAAAATAAGTGTGTGATTAATGCACAGCAATAGCTCACTAAATGCAAAATAAAATAAATAATTATAAAAAAATCACCAAGCAAACTGGATTTGATAATAATATTTCATTTCTACAAATTTTTGTAAGCACAATTTCATTAGGTATTATATTAGGCCAATAAATACGAAAATGGAATTTGTGCACAGATAACTTGTCAATTTAGTAACCATCAAACCACATAATTGGAGCCATTTTATTATTTTAATATCTCATAAAGATTTCCAACTCACTACTAAACAAGTTTCATGGAACAGATAGCTTTTAATAGAATTGAACATGTCGATTTTTGTCCCTAGAAACTATAATTTACAGACAGAATTGAGTTTCTATAACCATTTGAAGAAAAATGTAGCATAACCACAGAAAATTTTAGTTGAAGCTTATGGTGAGCATACTCTTGGTAAACCAGTGCTTTGCTTTGCGTAGTTTACACAAAATGTGCAAGATCATACAAAACATTTGAAGACTAATTGCAAACATTGTATAATGAGATGACTTTTTAACGCAACAACTTGCACATCAAATAAATGTAACCTTCTTATGTTGTTGATAAATGTAACATAAGAAGCCTTCTCCATAAATTTGAAAGTCATGGAAAATATCCAGGAATTGGGAAAATGGGTTTCACATAAACTGAATAAAAGAGAGCAAAATAAAAAACACTAAAATAAACATTTTCTCACTAGAGACAATACTCCATTCAGTTGTGATTGGTGATGAAAAGTAAATATATCCTGAGAATTCTAGGCATAAAAGACCATGGGTAACTGCAGAGGAACCATCAACATCAACTGGGAGGCTAAAGTCTTAAGTATGGAAGACAATGGTTTGTATTTGGTGGGATAAGGAGGGTGTGACCTATTATGAGCTGTTAAAACTATTAATACTGAATGCTATTGACAACAAATGATAGATTTGAATCAAGCTTTGCACGAAAAAAGTCCAAAATATAAAAAATAACATTTTTTTTGGCTACTTTTACATGTTGACTTACTCGTCAGACATGAATCCATCTACTTATAACTAATTTACATTGATGGCACACACACTGCATCTGCTGAACAGTGCTTCACATCTTATTCAAATGGTTTGATGACTGTTTTACTTCAAGAGAGTAACAGTTTTTTTATCCACGATTTATTAGAGAAATGAGAAAGATAACTCATCTAATCCAGTTTGCTTTACGATTTTAGTACTGACAAGTAGAAAAAAAACAAAAACAAAAGAAACAAAAATGCATCTTAACATAATAAAAGCTAGTACTTAATAATGAATAGTGAATAAAAGGTGAATGGGTGAACGCCCTTCAAGCTGATAAAATATTTTTCTTAACAAGTATGGTAATAGGTTAGATGTAAGCAAGTTTGGAGCTTCATCTATGCCACTGGGGCTGGCGGTGGAAGGAGAGTATGTATTTACCATTACCACGCGTGGCCTGCCAGTGTAGCACGTTTCCATGTGGATTTGTAAATTTGTTTTATATCAACATGCTTTCAGTCTTATGTTTTTTTATTTGTTTGATTCCAGCGGTAAGCATCTTAATTCTTTAATTTTGTAAATTAGTTACTTTTGTTATATAAGAAAAATTAGGCATAATAATTGCTTGTTTTAAATGTACTTTTGGTTGGTGTTTGAAGATTTTATCTGTCTTGTCAAATATTGTAAGAGTGAAATATATGCAATTTTTTTTCGGATTGAAGTTTCTTAAATTACTTCAAGAACCCCTGGACCTATAACCAGTATGTACACAGTACATTATATTCATAAAGTTAATGTGAGTAGTGAAATGAAAAAATGATTTTCAAAGTCTAAGGTGAAACTCAGGTTCTTCATAAGCCATAAATAACAATAGATATTTAAGGTTTATAAACTAAACGAGTTAAGTAACAAAAATTTAGATTATACAAGATTAAATGTCGTCATTAATAAGATGATTTTTTCGTCATATATGGAGATTGAAGATTGGTTAGACATTTTTTTTTCTTTTCAAAAGGGAGTGATAGTGCATTCAACAGTCAGTGCTTTCAACATTCCAACACAACAGTGATTTAAACATCCCAAGCTTATATGAGATCTATTGTTAAGTGGATCTAATTTTGAACTAGGGAAGGAGAGGAGACAGAATGCCTCATATTTCGTGTATACATTGGTTCAAAGCTAGCTTCTATAAATAAACTGCCAAATTCTGATAGCATTGCGTTATTAGGGGGACTTTAAATTATCAGTTTCCAAATCTGAATTACGGTGAAATTTAATTTTTTTCGAACTTATTGAAGCTATTTAGCGTAGCATCAAAAGAAAGCCAATAAACAAGTTTTTAATTTTGTAAGTTTTCAAAAAAAAAATTTCATAGAATAATTGTTACCTTCCAAATAAACTTAAAAAAATATACTAATAATACTAAGAAGGTATTAATTGAACATTGAATTTATCGTTTTGGATTGTAGAAATATAAATACACAAAACTAAATATAAACAAATACAAACAATAAAATCATATTTTGATTAAAAACAATAAAATACAAGAAAAAAACATCACTGTACTAAACAAAAACATACATCACTGCTTAGCCTGAATAGTAGCAAGAATTTTTTTTTTTTTTTTCATTTAGTGTTTGAGGTATTCCATAGATTGTACCATAAAATGGAGTTAAAAAAATTCTAATAGCTTTAGGAAGGACTATAGGTTGACCTCAGAAAAGGAAGTAACCGCAGTCTAAGGTACTATGTACTATCTTTAGAACAAGTACAATTCTAAATAAAATCACAATTTTTTTTAATCAGATATGCTGCAATTCAAGGAAAGCAGGGACATACTAAGAATAAAAAAAAAGAATTAAAACTGAATTAAAGTTCACAAATTAGATAAAATTATATTAACTGGGTTAAGTTTGAGGGTAAACCTACAAGAAGATTGGGGTCTTGGATATACAAGCAATCCCTCAATATTCTGGGATTTAAGATTTGTGGTACTTAACTACAGGAAAATCTTATATGAAAAAATGAAAATAAAATTGCGCATAAACGACTTGGTAATTAGTGTATTAATAAAAAATATCACATTGAATTTATTTAACTAATAGACTATTATAACATATAAAAATTAAAATCATAATAAACCACTAAAACTAACCAGCTAAGTTAATGAAATTAAAAAAAGCTCAGTTAATGTTGCTTGGTAAAATATTTAGCACTGCGCCATACAAAATAAAAGCCATATGCTAGCGATTTTCGCAAAAGTTGACAAGATTGTGGAAAGCTGCCTAGAAATGATAATTTTGAAAATAAAATAGGATATGATGATGATCTAATGAAATTCCAAAAGATTTTCTTAAGTTTCCAATAATTTGTTTTCACTGCTAAAATTTTCCTTTAAATTATACTGGATATATTTTAAACATAAAAAATGCTATTTAACACATTATGCCTTGAATTTAAAAAAGAAATTTAGGTAGCAACCCTTCCTTACACAGGAATATATAATAGCTTTGTATAGTCAATGAATTTTTTTCATAGAAAATCTGTTTAGCTACAACCCATGGGTCTGGGGGGGGGGGCTCAGTACTTTAGGAGGATGTACAATGGTGTACCCTGAACAATGGTTGTACAAAGAGGTGATTTTTTCATGATCATGCTCAAGTGCTAGATTTTTTCCCAATTAAGGGTGCCCACTTTATGAGGCTAGATGGACCCCATAGAGCTTCCTGAACCCATGGGTTGACTCATGGCTACAGTAACAGAATAAATAATTATCTGCCACAGCCGAGTTTGAACCCAGGTCCTGCGCTACACAGTATGAAGCACATAAAGGGTTGAAACTTCAAATTTCAGTGAGTATATTAGTGTAATTTTGAGAAGGAAAAGTATTTAATCCAATAACTCAAATATCTTTGTAAAGCAATGTTATAGAATTTCAGCACAATACAAAACAATATTCGCTAAATTTATTGATATGAAGAAAAGTAAACCATTTATTTTTTTTTATTTTTTTTGTAAATGTTTAATTTCAAGAAATATATTACAAAGTTATTACACTAGAAGTAAAATAGCCTAAATTGTACTAAACAGGTTTACTTAAGTGATTTTTTTTATTCTGAATAATATATAAATCTAAAATTAAAAGAAAAAAAAAGTAATAATTAAAACCAAATAAATGGATTAAAGAACAAATAAACATCAGAAATATCTATTAAAAAAAGAAAGAAAAAAAAAAAGGAAATATTCTTACCTAAACAGTTGCTGCATGCAAACATGTATATTATATTAGTATTTACACAGATCATGCAATATTTTATAACAGCAAACAGATTTAAAAAAATAATAATAGTAAATGAAGGAAAAGGTTTACTCTAATTTACATTAAAAATAACTTTAAGGAATAACATACTTTTCAGTATAAAGCCTCTCATATATGAAAGGATAATAAAAATAACTGCTTAAAAAAAGAGCATGTCATAAAATAAACTAATATAAACAATCAGGAAAACATCAATTTTAGTCTGACATGCTAAAACTAACAGAAAATATTTTAAATAAAAAATAGGCATAAAATATAACTTACTTTCTGTCGGTGGAGACGTCACATGCAGCAATTCATTTGTTGAAATCACTGTTGTCTTGGTCAAAGTAGACTCTATTTTATGGCTTTCATTCCGTGTAACCTCTACCACTGTCCTACTATCTTCCGTACTACTCACGTTACTGTACAAAAAAAATACTTGAGTAAGTAAATCAATAAAAAAAAAAAAAATTTTTGTAAATTTTTCAAAACTTGATACATATTTTACAAAGCTAACTAAAAAAAAAAGGATAATCAAAACAAATTAAGACTCCAAAGAATAAACGATCAGGATGCACACAGCCGTTCACAGCAGCACTTATGAAGATCTGCTATGCAAGTCAAAACGTTTTTTAATAAATAATTGAAACCATTTTTAATAGTTTTTTTTTTCAATTCTTCAAATTGGATCAGGAGTTCCTGAACTTAGCATGTTCAAACAAACTCTTCAGCTCCATATTTTGTCATAAAATGTTAAAAATGTTTGTTTTCAGGAATACTTTCAGTTAAAAAACAAGTTTAATAATTTCACTCCAAAAATATTACTTTCTTAATTATTCCCCAAATTTTATTCATGTAATTTATTTCTCTTAGAATAAGTGAAAAACAGATTCTACAGAATAACAGATAATGTAAGAAGATCGTTACAAAAACAGATGAGAATAAAGTAAATAATTTCATAAAATTGAAGAAAATGGGCAATCCTTACAACTGGAAGTGTGACATATTCAAGAAAGTTCTTTTTACAGACTCTATCATTGCTTAAAATGTAAGAATGAATATACGATAGTAATTATAAACTTAATAATATTCTAAAACAATGTTTTCTGGTTTTAATATAATCTCATCCTTATTTAAAAAAACAAAAACAACTTGAATGTCCTCGTTGGAGTTGGTGTTAATGCACAGAAACAAATAATTATTTAGATGACTAACATATAATTTTTACAGTTTTCAACCTAATAGATTCAAAACAGGCACAAAAGGAGGATTTAAAACTATAATTATAGTTCAATTTGTAGATTCAATTTATTTATTTATTTTTTCAGTTTTCTAGACACTACTTGCATATCTTATATTATACATATCTTCTTACCTACATGATACTATATTTCATCTGTCACTGTTTTCAATCTACTACCATCCAATTCCACGATTATCAATCAATTAAAAAAATTTTTTTTATTATTCAATTATCAGTTATCAATTTTTATCATTTATGATT
>NW_027111153.1:96912-209696 GCF_000696795.3 Halyomorpha halys | reverse complement strand
CCCCCCCCCCACAAACTTCTCCAATCATTAATCTACGGTCAACTATCTACACCTCATTATAAAACTATAAATGAATATTTGAGCCCTTTAGGGTTGAGGTTAAATAAAAATTGAAATAATTGATGTCTCATATCTATCTCAGTGCTTGATTAATCACATTCAACATTTATGAAAATGATATAAAGCGAATAGAGAAACTGAGAGGCTAGAGTGCAATAAAAAGACAATCAAAACAGTGCCAACAAATGAAGGAATAATAATTTCATTTTAATCATTGACATGATATGAACAAATTAAATAACTGCTTACATGTCATGACTGAACTTGTAGGCTATTAACAAAGTTTTAAAATAAATAAACATTCTTAATCAAATTACAATACAAAATATTTTTCTATATAGATTTGATCAGTAAAAATGAAGTGTAACTTACTTCGTGAGGTGGTCTTTAACTGAATCAATTGTGATATCAACACTTGATAGTGTTAAGTCGTGGGTAGAAGTTTCAGAGACTCCATTTTCTTTTATCTCTGTCCTATTGGCATCTCCGGCTTCTGGTCTTCCTTCTCTCCTCTCTGCTAAGAAATAGAGAAAGAAAAATATTATTCATAAATAACAAATTCAGACATTTCAACAAGTACTGAGAATGTCAAAAAGTTAATCGCGTAAATAATCATTAACAGAAAATTTTGCATTGGTGGCTCAACCAAAAATTTGAAGGATTTAAAATTTTCTTATTTAATGACTCTTATGCCAGTTGCAATGCATTTCTTAACATGAAGAGGCACAAATTATCTGAGAAATTAAAAAAATATACACTCTAAAAATTTTATTGTAGTAAGCAAATAGCTCCTGAAACTTTTAGTATAATTTAACTATTAGTTTAAATTAATAAAAAAATCAAACAACCACCCATGAGGTCTAAAAATTCAGACAGGTCTTCACAACATAAGAAAGACCTATTTAGGGAGCAGGCACTAGTTAGAGGAGAAAAGGCATAATTAACCCCCTCCACAACTACCTTAACGTCACATATCAAGGAGAAATGTTCTGAACTCGATTGTAATAATCAATTTCTATGATTTAAGTTACAGTAATTCACGTCTAAAAATAACCTTGCACCTTAGCTTGGCAGTTTATTGTAAGTCATATAGGTTAAAAATCTCATAAATTGAAAAATCAATGAATTATTATTGAAACTAGATAAGTAAATACAATAATATACAAGAGAAAAACTATGGATGACATATTTGAGTTTTACTCTATTTTAATATTAAACTTCCCTATCTATCGTAAACCTCAAATGGTTTATATATAATTATTATTTGTTTTTTGTAATTACAAAGATCATTCATTGAAAATAATAAACCAAGACATAAATAATAAATTGCTTACATGAAAACAACAAATAAATAAATAAGAAAATTATAAATCCTAAACTATTTTTTAATTGATTGAAATAACAATCAATTTAAGAATTAGTTTAACCAATTGAAGAAATGTAATACAAAAACTCAAGAGAGTGGCTGTTTGATAAGACAACTTCCTGGTTATTTAGAGAGGAAACAATTGCACTTCCTTGAGAATAATTTCTTCGCTCAAGCTCCAAGGTTCTTGTCAAGCTTTTAAGCTACATATACTACACCATGGGTTACATATTTTAATAAATCAAATCATAAAGATTTGAATGGATTAGAGCAAAAATGTTACCAACTATGATTTTAAAAACAATTAGAATTTTACACAGAATGCTGCTTTGTTTCTCTATAGAAATTTTAGAAACATTCTGATCGTTAAACTTTTGCATATTTCTGGTAACTTCTTGGTCTCATACTTATAGAATTTCTGCTCCATATCAGCAAAAACTCAACCAAGTGCAATTTGAGGTTCAATATCACTAATACTGAAAGTTTTACCATTTAAATAGTTTTGAACACTTCAAAATAAATGATAATCTGATAGTGCAAGATTGGAGTTTGCAACATAACTTCTCAAATAAGCTCCAATAAATCTGCACATGTTACTAAAGATGTGTGAGGCCCCATGTTGTTGTGCTTAATATGATTCCTTAGAGTTTGTCAATTCTGGACTTTTCACTTTGATTGCTTCCTCCAGTTACATTATTTGTTGGAAGTAAACATCTGAGTTAATCATTTGGATACTTGGAAAAAAATGAAAATACACAACACCTTTATAATTACACCAAACTACCAGCATGATATTTCTCTGATGCAACCCAACTAATATGGTTTGTGCTTGTTTATCATGCTTGGACCATGACCTTTTTGATTAATGGTATTGTGCATGATCCATTTTTCATCATCAAAATTAGTCAATTACATTACATTTGTGTATCAAAAATAATGATTCACTGTGTTAGGTGAATTTCTTTCAATTTGTGTGCAACCCAAATATCTAGCTTCTTAACCAGTCCAAGATGTCTTGTATGACTTTCAATTGTTGTCTGTGATACATTAACCTGTTTTGCAATCTCTCGGACAGTTGTATGATGATTTAATTCAATAATGGCTTCCATTTTGTCACCATCAACTTCAGAAGGTTGACCATAATAATAGTCATCTTTCAGTAAAAAATCTCTAGAACAAAATTTTTTAAACCGAATTCTGACACATACATTCTGTGAAACAATTGACACCATAAACTTCACATATCTCTTTGTCAGTCTCACCTATTTACTTGCATTTATGAAAATAAAAAAGTAACATGTCAAAAATTGTTGGGAGTTGTTGGAATGGAAAGGTGAGATAACCTGGCTGTTGACTGTCAGCTGAGGATGAGGATGAAGATGAAGAGCTGCTGGCTTCAGAGGACTCTGAGCTCTGGCTGGTGTTGTCACTCTGCAGGGGAGGTCTGGCTCCAGGAGGGAGCTCCACTCTACACCTAGCGATGGTCACGCAGTTGGTCGACAAGCTCACCCTTTGCAACTCGCTACTAGAGTGTAGGTACAAAGCTTCTCCCTTCTCGGTAAAGCTGAGCGAGGAGATTCCGTTAATATCTTCTCGTCGAATAACAGCTGCATTTACCTGGCAAAACATTTCATGATTAATAAGTATGCTGTCATCACCTTCACCTTTTGAAACGGAATTTATTTTAAATTTTGAAACATTAAATTAAAATCTAAGAGGATCATATAAGGAAATACAAAATACTTAAAAAATTGAAACTATAGAATTTATCATGACTATTGCTTCTCAGAAGAAAATTTTAACTACAAAGTGAAAATCAGGATCTACTCATATTGGTATCAAGCAATATACTTATAACGACTGATAATACCTACTTTTTGTAATTTGATGTTTGAATAACATTAAAACATGACATGAGTTTGAATTATGAATCCCCAAGGGCTTATCATGGGCTGTAGGAATCTGGAATAATTTGATACCCCCTTCTATTCCTCAAAATCGGCATATAAGCACATTGTTTTTAATGGCAATGCCATTGATTTCAAGTCTGTGAAAAGGAAAATTTTCCAATTAAACACTGTTCAGATCTCAATCACTGCCTACAAATATCAGAAAATCAAGCTAAGGAAAAGCATTACAACTTGGTAGATAAGACTATCAACGTTAACTTCTATGAATCACAAAAATCTGTAGCTAGAAGTAATCTGTTTCACCACAAAAAAAACAAAACAAATAACTTATTGATAAATACAGGTATGGCACCAAATCTAAGAATCCACTCCAAGTTTGGTACAGATGGGTGGATGATGTTGGAGAAAATTTAAGGACTTTCCTCAGAGTTTGGATTGGATTGGCTGTACTTCACCAATTAACCTGGTGGGCGTTGAGCTAGTTGAGTAGAGGAAGTTATTTCCTTATGTGATAAACATATGAATAGCTGATAAACATAGTAAATCTATAGCCAGTTTGCGCTTTAAAAATTTAAAAAATATTATTAAAATGGTTATAATTTTTGTCCCCCATCTGTGGCATCCCTCAGGTCACGGCACTAGCCCAGTAGCCCAATCCACTTAAAAGTCTAGGTATTTCTTATGGCTGGCTCCTTGTAAGATTTCATGTTTCTATCATCATTAAAACGACCATAATAATTTAGTTTTTGTTTGTTTAAATAAATTATAGTATAGTTTTGATATAACTATAAAAAAAAAATCTGAAAAATTAACATTAAAATAAATAAAACTTTTTAGGTCATTTTAAATCACTTAATGTAAAATTAAAACAATAAAGAGAATATTTTCATTTGAATTTTAATGGTTTAAAAAAATTATTTTTAAATATTATAGTTTTAAAGTAATAGTAATTTTTTTTTTATTATTTCTTCATTTTGCTTCCATAAAAACTTAAAGTTCTCAATGAGTTGTCTAAATTGCAAGGATTTCCAACATCTATAATGGAAAATAACTTTAAGATAGTTCTATAAGTTAATAATTAGAAAAATTCTGAAGTGAATAAAATATGATAAACCAGTAATCTTAAAAATTAAAAATAAATCACAAACTAACTTGGCGGCGAAGATCGGGAAGAGCAAGGACCACAACATCCCCTAAATTAGTAAGGCATAAGAGACAAGTTTCTACATGAGACCCAGCAGTAAATGTAGCCAAAATTGTTCTTCGCACCCGTGCACCTTCACAGGCTGTTAGTTTCAATTTTGTGACAGGTTTTAACTGTGGCACTGTAAACACCTAAAAAAAAATATATATTGAATTTCAGGATAATATATAAATAAAATTATTTTAATGATATAGTAACTAATAATAACTTAAAATATAACCACAGTCAATCTGGAAGAGCACACACAATATTAAAAAGACAAATACTTAAAATGTTTTGATTTGGTTATTAACCAATACTTGGTTTCCATTGGATTGATCAAGTTATAGCATAGTTTCAACATACAGTAATCTTGATGAACCAAGTTAATACCGACTGCAACTACCTTAGGTAACACAGAAAAACAGTAATAGAGGATCGGAATAATAGAATGAGGAAATACAAGAAAATTGTGAAAGCAACAGTATCATTATTACAGAGCTGCACTAAGATAAGGCTACCAGTTGGTAACATGTAACATGTTTTATGTTGTGTAATTCCCTTTCTCATAAATATTTAATCCAACAGTTTAACTAATTTTGGATTCGACTCCTACAACGAATGATGGGTTAGCACCTTCACCATCATTCTTGTTCATTTTTTTAAAACTCTATGCTCTTTTGCTTAGCCAATCAAAGTTTAAATTTGTAATCTCCATTCTGATTAGCACTCCATAAAACTCTCTCCTTCTCTTGAAACGTAGCTGATTTCCTCTACTTCCTTTTCATCACAATTATAAATTTATTGTGGCCTTAATTAGGGTCCCTGAATTATTTCATCAGTTTTCTTGCAAAGAAAGCCTGCTGAAATCATAAAACCTCTCATCAGCTAAAATCATAAAAGTAAAGCCTCTGATGTATTTTTGATAGTCCCTGGTTTTCACAAACTTCTTCCATCACCATCTGTTTTGAGTATAGCCATGTTTTGATTAAAATTAGATCCATCACTGACAAGAATATGATTATAATTTATAATTTTCGGCAAGCACTTAATTTTATTTTTTTCCTTATTTAAAATTTGTGAAGTATGGAAGCTTAGTTAATTGACTGTTTGGGGACACCTAGACAACCTGCTATTTTGCTAAAGCAAACAGAAAAAATAATCACTCAATTAGTCAAAATTTTTTTTCTTGTGTGCGAGTGGTTAGTTATCAATAGGATAGGATTTTTATGTGCTAAAAAATCCGAAAGATGTACATAAATAAGTGCTAATAAATTGTAAAATATTTTTAAAAATATGTATTTATAAATTTTGTATTATTCAACAATATAAATTACTAATTGATTAGTAATTTTATAACTTAAAAAAAGTTACATAAATATGTATTTATCATATATTATATGAATAATATTTTAAAGAAATTATGTTAAAATGTACTTAGAGAAAACAGCTCTTCAATAACAAGACATTAATTAGTAATTGTAATTAAACTAATTGATTAATAATTACTCAGAATGAATTATGAACAACTTATAAATGGAAATAAAGAATAATCCTTATTAAAAAGAAAAAAAAGTTTAGAAAAATATTTAAAACTTTGAAAGAAATCAATTATTTAGCCGGGTCAGTTGCAAAATTATTGCAGATTAAATTTTAAAATAAAAATCTTTGTCGGTTTGACCGCAGAATGGACTTGTACCGGCTAAAAGATCTTTCAACATTTACTGATGTTATAGGGACATACTTAAATGAAGTTATTTCCATTGCATCTAGTTCGGTATTCTGCATCACCTGGGCTGCTATGTCATCGTTTGTTATAATAAGGAATAAGACCCTTCCTCTTTTTAATTGATTCTTAGAAATTCTCGAAGTAATTCTGTGTGAAAATTTATTATTGCCACTGCTTTTAATTTGTGTTCAAAGATGAAGATATAAAATTTGTACGCACTATTTATGATAAATGATAAATTTCACTTTTCTTTTTTCACTTCAAGTTTCTTGCGTTCTCTTGAATTTTACGTTGTTGCTGCGAAAAATGTATTTACTATTGAACAAATAATTTGAGGAAATATGTGATTCAGGACAAAATACCTAATAATATGTTAAAAGTAACAAATATTTCAGAAAATATGTGGTTTACAACAGAATATGTAAAATTATGTAAAAAAAAGCCCAAATATTTAAAAACATGTGAAATAAAAATGGCTTTTTTTGGCCAGAAATGTCTTGAAAAATCTTAAGTTAAGTTAAGTTACCCTAGTTATCAATTAAAAAAAAAATGGTATAAGAACATCAATAAGTCTCTTTACTACCTAAGGATGATAGCTATTTTTATTCCTATCGCTTTTGAAAACAGAAAAAAATTGTAATTTCTATAACATTGATTAACATGTTCTAAATGGATTACTACTGGAATACAGAACTCCTCGTACAAATGAGCCAACTTGGCACAAATTATAATTAATTATATAAACAAAATAAATTTTCTAGTTGTAGGAAGATAGTCCGGGTGGTGGTCAATAAAGGTATCAAAATAGTAAAAGAAAACTATTTATTGTTAAACAACGTTTCGCCCCACTTTGCAAGTGCTACAATCAGGCAGCCCTGCAAAGTGGGGCGAAACGTTAGTTAACTATAAGTAGTTTTCTTTTACTATTTTGATACCTTTATTTTTTTTTTTATTTCTACAATCTACTTCATACGGTCAACTAACTTCTTCTAATAAAAATAAATTAATAAATTTTCCGTTGATATTAAACTTTTGCACTTAAAAAATTAAACACTGAACAACCTGCCAACCTTTTTCACATGTTTTAAAAATCCATACTTTTCATAAAAATATAATGTGACATGTTTTCGTTTTCGTGACATAGCTTATCACTTGTACTATCTGCACAGAACAATCACTTATCACAACATATTATAATAATCACTTAAGAAGTTGAATATGATACACATCAGTTACCAGCAGCAGACAACAAAGCACTAGTTGTATATAGTATAGTAAAGTACAATCCCCAGCTCGTAGAGATATGTGAAGAGATGAAAAGCTTTTACAGAGCGCTGGATTACTGGATGGAATAGAAAACTGCATGGTTACGGCAAATATAATGAAAGTTCTTATTTATAATCACTAGGGATAGGATTTTTATGTTTTCACATATTTTTACCTGACCATGAAATCTTCAATTCCTTATTAACTAAAGATGTTTCAAGACATTTCTTGCCAAAAGAAGCCATTTTTATTTCACATATTTTTAAATATTTGGCATTTTATACATATTGTTACATATTTTGTTGTAAATCACATATTTTCTGAAATATTTGTTATTTTTTACATATTTTGTCCTGAATCATGTATTTCCTTAAATTATTTGTTCAATTGTAAATACGTTTTTCGCAGCAACTACGTAAAATTCAAGAGAACGCAAGAAACTTAAAGGTGAAATTTATCATTTATCATAAACAGTGCGTAAAAATTCTATATTTTCATCTTTGAACACAAATTAAAAGCAGAGGCAATAATAAATTTTCCCACAGAATTACAACGAGAATTTCCCAGAATCAATTAAAAAGAGCAGTGGTCTTATTCCTGTAGCATTTTCCTAGAATTTGTTTGTTTACTCCTCAATCCATTTCTCTGTTTCCCCCTACGCATGGTCCTTTCTCATCTTAGTCTTGTTTCACTCCCCTAGTTTAATTAAAATTACTAATTAATATCTTGTTATTGAACAGCCATGTTTTCTCTAAGTACATTTTTTGTACATATTTCTTTAAAATATTATTCATATAATATATAATAAATACATATTTATGTAACTTTTTTTAAGTTATAAAATTACTAATTAATTAGTAATTTATATTGTTGAATAATGCATAATTTATAAATACATATTTTTTTAAATATTTGACAATTTATTAGCACATATTTATGTACATATTTCAGATTTTTTAGCACATAAAAATCTTATCCCTAATAATCACATATTACAATTTTAGAAAATACTTATTATTTATCTAACCTGTTTTACTATTATAGCTTTCACAAAACACTATTGCATACATCGGCTATTTCATTGTCCACTTCACTTTTGACTTTTTATTTTATGGTATATTTTTAGAGTTTAGCATGGATATTGACTTTCTAATAATATATAAAATGTCACATTATTATTTAGATAGCAGTGTAATACAACTGCTAAGATAAATATCATGTACCACACAATTCGAAACAGACACATTAAACTCATATACTCAATGATGTTGGCACTTAAAAGTAATGTAGGACAATTAACAGTGTAACACTGATAAACAAATAATATAGAAAAGATAAATAAATACCTTTATCTGTTCTTCGCTAGAAATAAGTACTTTGTGAGGTGGAGGGTGGTTATCTAGCCTACTGGTATCCACACTATTGCAGTTACCATCCATGATAGATATGTTAATTACTGGTGCCCTGTGCTTCAGCTGTATTTCCTTACCTTGAAGTATTAAGTAATATTTTGTGTTATAACAATAAAACAATATAATCACATAAGAAATTATATAATTATATCATAGTTTAATAATAAATAAATATTAATCATATAAAAAACGCAAATAAATACTTCAAAAATGTTTTGCATCATTTCATCATTCCTCAACAACGCTTCTTGATCCTAATAGAACAACATTAGAGAATAATAAACACAAAGTAAATTGTGAATTAACACCATATCAGGAACTAAAATGAGACAATTCCTAGGAATCTTCATTATAATCATAATCATACACTTATAATCATCCAACACAGTCATTCAGACCCTCCTTATTTCTTGATATTTACTATAAACACATTACCATCCTAGGCTATCATTAATGATTACGATTGAAACAATTAAGTAAATACCTAATTGACAAGCTACAGATTCTTCTTTCCTTTTTTCTCCTCCAGGTATAGCCAGGGTAAAAACATACACAGTTCCATTGTTAGTTCCGACCCACAGAGTTGGAGTAAGATTCTGAACTGAAATGCAATACATATACATACAGATATAATTTCGGAAATATATTAATTCAAAAAATTTGAATTCAAACAAATGATAATTGTAAATAAACTGTTGTTTATGTAAGTATTATGAGTGTGTGCACAATATTTGAAATTAAGTATAATAGTTAACAAATGAGATATAAACATATATAAGGTTTACACATAAGAATTTATCAGCACATATAGAGAAATTATAAGTAAGGCAAAAGTGCTCTATAAGTAACTAATATTTATTCAAATAACAAAAAAAAAAGTTCAATAAAAAAAAAAAAAGAAAATACTTTTGAGCATAAATTGATCTAGCTAAAGCGATTTATCAGCCAATAAAGTGAAATATAAAAAATAAACACAAATCGAAAATATCTGACGACTAAACACCATTACTTAGGGTATCAAAATTAAATGGCCTTTTGCTATGAAAATTGCAACATCAAATGCAATCATTACTTTAGTCTTTGAGATTGAATTAAACAATATTATAACTGATTTTGATCAAAATCCCTCCTAACCAGAAGAAAGTGGCAATGAACCAAAAAGGTATCGTAGAAAAGGATGTAAAGTCATTTAAAAAAAAAAAATACTTACCACTGATGATATAAGTCCTGGCAAAAGTAATGCATCGAACCATCGATCCCATTCCATCATCAGCTGGCCTTGCCTCAATCGCCCTTTCTACTGGTTTTATTTCACTTCCTTCTGGAGATCTGAAATTCATTAGGTTGTAAAAGTAAATTAAAAATATTACAAAATCTTATATCTATTAGAAAGAGTTGTACTATCAAAGAAATGGTACACAAATTCACACAATTTTAATGTTACTGCTAAGAATGTTTTCAGAAAAATAATTCAGCTTTAATATATGCTTCTAATAATAAACTTATGAATGTAGTAAAAAAAAAAATTGATGATTTTGGGATTGCCTATACTTAACAAATAAAACTTTTTAGGACTTAAATCGAAAAAACAGATTTCAGTAGCTGAAAAGCGAGACAATGAAAAAAGATTCTATCAAGTTCAAGGGCCAATATAGCTTCCTCACTATTTCTTTCTTCTTTACCCTTACATTCTTTTTTTAACAGTAAATTAACCTTTTTACGGATATCTCTACTACATATCTGATTACCTATATTTCAAGATAAATGATTTATTGTTAGAGAATAAAATCTATATGACGAGCTATTATTGAAGGAAATTTGCTACATTAATCTCCTACTTTGCTCCAATTTTGAGCTAAATCGCACTACAGGTTTTTAAAATTTAGGTGTATAAAGGAAAATACATTTGGACCTGTAAAAGTAGTTGACTGAATCTGAAACTTCTGAAAATTACATCAATCTATTTTGCCCAAACAGAAATTTAATGATAGACAGGAAGGTTAGGAACCAAATTTGTGTCTTGATGTCTGAAACATAATATACAAGGGAAAATTGCCGATTCTGAGTACATAATTTTTTTTAAATTCTTTCTTCGCATAAATTACAAAGCTTCCTAACCTTCGGTGACGAGGAAACAAAAAGGAAGTATATTTTGCATTTCTTTTTTAAGAAAGACTAATTTAACTCATATGGATAATTAGACAGCTCCAAGTAATTTTACTATTAATATAAATATATAAGAATTACTGAGGTGGAGGTGAGGCAGTGGCTGCAGTTGTGGTTGCTCCTCTCTTATCTCCCCTTTGGGATCTTCCTTTTCTTAACCTCCTGAAAGACTCCCTCAGTGACTTCTTGAAAGACTTTCGTCGAGATATTGGCCCTTCTCCAGATCCGGACATATCTGGAACACACCTCCTTGTTATTAGGTTAAATAAAATACAAATTAATACATCCAGCAAACCTAAATAAACTAATTTCTAATCAATGTAGAATTCATGGTACAATGGAGTCACTTCAAGTCTGTCACTCAGTGATTGGGAGACCATATTTCTCATTACAATTTAATGTAATTTTTGAAGAACTTATCAATCAGGTAAATAAATATCCAACAAGTTATAAAAAGAGTCAAGATTGTTTTTAGTAGATACCAAAGGGTCATGTGACATAGTGAAAACCATAACTGAACATGTCCTAAAAAGTGATGGTTGCCAATAGAGAGTTAAAATCCTTTCTCAACAGAGTTCTGGACTTTGTTTTGAATATTTGTCTTAAAAATTTGAACTAGTGTAAATTGGAGTGTGGACAATGTAACTTTATTTTTAAAACATACTTTAACCATGAAGTACTATTAAAAACATTTTGAAATATATGTTAAACCTTCCAATCATCATGTTCACACAAAATTAGTAACTGTCATTAGAGTATATTTACTTGGCACAAAGAGTGCCGCAAATTATTTTTTTAGCCCAACAAGGATACAGTGGCAAAACAAATTTAGGAGTCACTGTTTTAATGTATTGATTAACAGAA
This sequence comes from Halyomorpha halys, assembly GCF_000696795.3. Lineage (NCBI taxonomy): Eukaryota > Metazoa > Arthropoda > Insecta > Hemiptera > Pentatomidae > Halyomorpha > Halyomorpha halys. The sequence goes on along the minus strand of NW_027111153.1, from coordinate 197,740 downwards.
AATGAGATCAAAAAAATAAATATGATAAATAATCACATATGACAAGAAGGACACATAGTTAATGCTGATAGAGAAGGGCAGAATCTAGGAAACAGGTTGTAGAGCCATGCTAAATAAATAAACAATGTAGAAATTAAGTGTTAGATCTTATTAGTTATATTTTACCGAGTGGACTGAGAGTCGACTTCACCGTGACAGGTGCCATCTTCTGAAAGTCATACAGAGCCACCCCATGAGCAGTGCCAGCAGCAACAAGACCCCAAGGAGAGTGCAGGGCGAGGGCAGTGACTGCTGCTGGTGGGTGCAACTGGAGCAGTGAAGTGCATGCGAAACCTGGGCTGCTCGTGGTAGAATCATTGAACGATAGAGCCTGATATCCTTTCCAAACAAATCCCTCTCGCGAGCTCAAGATGTTCATAGTAACTACCTAGGAAAAGAAAACGACCTTTGTGAAATTTGATTTACTATTGAACTCAAAAATTAAAAAGAAACAAACTATTTTCAGCATAATCTAAATCGTAACAGCAAAAATTAAATCTAAAAACGGCTGCTTTTAATTTTTATAACATATCCATAAATTAGAGTTATTAATTATAGTAATTATTTAGTTACAATTACAGGAAAATTTAATAATGGAATAAAAACTAAAAATTGTACCATAAATCAATAGTCAGAGATTGATAGTATGTAACTTTTAACTAATGAGTTTTTCTCTTACAGAACTCATTTCCGAACTGCAGTGATATACATATTTTTTTTATGTGTATAGTACAACAGTATTATATCTCAGTTTTTGATAAATTTAAAAATCACCATTATTTGACTATAGGTTTCGATCATACTACTTGACACAATTATTACATTGTAGAACCCATTCAAAGAAGAATTTAAAATTTTTTGATTTAATGGACTATAATATTTAAGGAAAGGATAAGTTAAACAATACTAAAATAAATTTCTTAGGATACTTGAGAATTCCTAAAAAACACCAAATTCCTGAGAAAAATTTAAGGAACTAACTCTAGCAAAAATAATATCAACAAAAGGTGGTTTCCAAGTTAGATCCAAGTTGAACTGCAAAAATTCAATAACCGACATCTTACATATTCTAGGCAAACCTTTGTTCACAAATAAAATTAAAACAAATGACAAGACAGGTTTATATAAATAATTTTAAGGTTCAATGTAAGATAAATGGGAGTGAGTAGCTCAGTGGTATGGCATGGTGCCACTAACTCCAAGGACCTGGGTTCCAAGCCGGCTGTGGGAGGTAATTATTTTCTGTTTCACCGTAGCTACGAGTCAACCCTGTGGGTTCGAGAGTCATCTGAGATCCTCCAAGCCTCATCAAATGTAATAAAAAAATCTGGTGGTCGAGCGTAATTCAAATCAAATCGGCTCCTTTCACAACTGTTGGTCTAGTAATAGTACTTCCTTACAACGTACTGAGCCCCTGACCCTTCATGGGCTGTAGTGGTACAGATTTAAGTTTTTTAATATAAGATAATTGATGGCAGTAAATGAAAAAAAAAAGAATCATGAACTGCTAAGTAACTTTAATAAAAAAATAATTTGAAAACCAAAACATAAATTAAAAAAAAAAAATGCTCCATAATATTGAAGTATATAATCTTACCTCTTTAACAAACTTGCAGCATGAAAAAGTTTTAAACATTGCAAACCATGTAAGAAGTATTAAATATAGCAAATCATGTATTATTTAGTTTACAACAGAAACCTTAACCATATATTGCTTATAATAATGCGTAATAATAGATATTTTTAAATAATTTAAATACCAAAAGAGAAAAAACCTTAATCAACTGCCAATAAAAAAGAAAAATGTACAGAAGAGAATTACTTGAATTTTTTGCAATGGACCTGTACGATGAGAAACATTCAAACATTGTAATACTCCTTTTGTAAGGTGACCCTTCATTTCCTTCTGCTCTCTGGGAACAGCTATAACTTCCTACAGCAGGTAACTATCTCCACTTTCAAAAAACCATCGTTCAATTCATTAATACAGTTGGAAGTATATTGATCAAAATATAGCTGCTTTAGTACTGAAGATGTCCAGTATGATTTGACTCAAATATTGGCTAATGTAGTAAAACTATTTTTTTTTCAATTTATAATTTTTTTAATTATATTTTGACTGATTTCCAAATAAAAAAAATTATATTTTCAATGGCTTAGCTAACTTTTTAAAAGCACTAATCAATGATGAGTTATATTGATTTTAAGAAAATCACAAAAATTAAACCAGCAAAAAAAAATAAAGTTATCAGTGAATAATTAATCAGAGTATAATCACTTTGATTATACCACATATAGTATCTACACAATACTGCCCAGTTGAACTGTTGTTTTTTCCCCCACCGAACCATAGAGTGATTAAACAGTGATATTATCAAAAGATACAAGAAGAAACAGTAGCATCAATGCATGGCCATTAAACAACGATCTGAAATTGAATGCTAGAATAACGAGGCTACCTAATCGGTTCTAAGCTTATCTTTTATTCCCTCCCTTAATTTATCTCAATAACCAACCAATTCACTTATTCTCCACAGTAAAAAACCTCGGAATCGTCTTCAATCAGCACCTCTCCTGGAATAATCATATTTCCCAGATTACACGTAAGTCTATAGCTATACTTCAATAATTCTTAAGATTCCACTCCTCAGAATACCCATCAGCTCTTAGAATCTTCTCCAAAGTCTTTGATCCTGATATAGCAAAACTCGTTCTGACTGCTAGTCTGAATTTCCTGATGAAGCCCTACAACATGGGGCGAAACGTTTGCTCAATATAATAGTTTATCCACTATTCGAGTTTTTCTTTGACCGCACCCAGAACAAAATCTTCCTTTTATTATTACATGTGGTCAATCAGCGATCTTCCACTAAAGATAAAATAGTTAAGAAAAAGAAACCTAAACATTGTGTCAGACATGAACAGACAAAATTTGCAAAGAACAATTGCAACTCTTGACAAAATTTTACAGATGCGTACTTTGCTAATTCTAAAATTATGCTCTGTAGGTTTAAATGCTGGTTTTCCTTCTTTATTCTATATTTTTATACATTTATGAAAGATAAGCAAAAAAAGGAAAAAAAAAAGATAGAAAATATGGTAAAAATAACACTAAATAAAAAAGTTAACTAAATTAAAATTTGATGGGAGAATTACACATTACTATGATCTTCAAGGATTTAACAAACATTTAATGTTCATAAGTACAAATTAACTGAGAAATACAGAAAGAAAAATGAAAACTGGTAATAACAAACCGAAATCACCTTTATATGATTCAATTTTTTACCTGGGGCTTAGGAACATTTCCATCCTTTGAAAGCTTTGCAAGTATTACATGTCCAGCAGTTCCTGCCACAGCTAAAACACCAGTTTCAGAACAAAGAGCAACTTTTTTCACAGCCAGGCGAGGATCATCAGAATATGGGTCAAAGCTTCCAACCTAAAACAAAAAGAAAAAGAAAGATAGAATCTTGAAATTATAGCAAATCACTCTAGAAATTATAGCATATTTGTCTAGAAACCATATATAGGAGTCGTTAATGAACAGTAATTAATAAAAGAAAAATTGTTTAATGGCAATTTTCACCATCTATTATTATATAAACAGTATTTTCCGATATGATATAAAGTAGTTTTGAATAACTATATGATTATATTAATGTTTAGTCACAAAAACAAAACAAAAAAAGAACTGTTAATTTAGAAAAACTAACCGACTAAAAACAGGTTAGCAGACGGCAGTATTCTATAACATTATACATGGATGATGAACTGAATCACGAGTAGGGATAACACTATACAATGTTCTTTTATTACAAAAATACTAGAATAATGTAGTACATAACACAAAGGACATTATTAATAAAAGAAAATAAGAGTTAGACACTATTTGACTTTTCCAACAAATTTAACATAGTAACATACAAAGTTATCCCTGATTTTCCTAATCAAATACATTTGATCGGTGCTGTGTTTTTGCTTAATTCAACTCTTACAGCACTTTTGAAGAAGCAATAGACTCAGGTTTACCTAGTTTTGGACATTTCAACTACAAGTTTATCAAAAGATGTGAACAGGGAAGGAGGAAAGATACAAAAGAACCCCTGAAATACATACTATTCTGAATCTCCAAATAAAAATGACTCAACATTCGCGAAGTTGCTATATATTATAGGAAATGAAAAATAGTAAATGGGTGATCCTCAAATAACAGAAAACTATGAAGTCTCATTTGAATAAAAAGGTTTCCAAGTATCACTTATAGACTCATGTGGTTGTAATAAGATCTCTACGATATCCGGAAACATTCCTTTCTGACAGAAAAGATGAATTAGTAATAAAGCAATGTCTTAATAATATTATACTTGTTATGAGCACTTCAATTCTCATTGTCATGGCTGTCTCCGTTCACATATTTTAAATTAAAGAAAATCTTAATTTTATTTCCATATATCTTTTTATGGGAAAAAAAGTTTTTACTTATTTCAAATCTTAGTTGAAAGTTTACAAAAATGATTTCAATTAATTTTTTATTGTGTTAGAACAGGCTATAGAATATTTCAATATGCTTCTGAAAACACAATCATTATCTTGGACAAACTAATCCTCAAAATAAAACCAGAAAAGTGAAACATATCAATAACTCCCAGGATTAAATGTAGCAGCAGTATTAAATTTAAAAAGGGGCCTAAGTCACCACTTTCACTCTCATTCATCTAACATTAGTAGGCTGGAAAGAAAAAAAAACAAGTTAGTAGGTTTTTAATTATCATTGTTGTGTTGTAATTTGACCTTATTCATGACATTTGTTAAAAAAAAAAAAGTGTTCTATTATAATTAATTATTCATTGTTTTGTTGATTTCTTGAATAAATGGAAAGAAAAAATATTTTTTTTTACAATTGTAGGTTGTACATTTATGAAATACGATTTTATTAATCCTTTTTCCAGCTTTCAGAAGCAATAGCTTTTGACAAATGAGGTAAAAAAAAAAAGGGAATTTCATATAGCAAAGACAAATCTCAATTTGGATTCTTCAATTTTTACTGGAATTTTAATAAAGGTTTTTCAAAATAGTGAGAGGTTTCAAAACTGAGAGAGGTAGTCCATGGATTGAGACAGTACAAAAAAAGTTGGGTTCAAAAGTTTTTGATATGAACATCAATACCCAATACTTTCCATTGGAACCTATATATATATTTTAACTTATCATATTTCTAACAAGGCAAATGGGGCAAATGGATGATCTTGAAATCGGTGAAACTTTTATTTTCTGAAACTCCAAAAACATATAAAATGACTGTATGTAAAAAATCCGAAAAACAATGCAATAAATCGATATCCCAGCGCCTGACCTTATAATTGACTACATTTCATTTTCTACACCACTGAAAACATATAAAAGGACCCAAATATGTTAAACATCCCTAAAGTTTTAAAATAAATCGATACGTGAGTCTTTGATCTTAGAATTTTATCAATTAGCCACTACCATAGTGTAACCATTTGATAATTACAGTCATGACAGCATTTACTGTCGCGACAGCAATGCCGCACAGCACATGGTCTGGCGTTTTCGTGGATAGTACAAGTAATGCCAGTAGACTAACAGTCGCACATTATCAACTTAACCAAATGTAATGCCAAGAGACGAGAAAACATTGTTCTTATATATTTACCCCAAAACTTAAAATTGTATCAGCCCGGGTCCCAAAAATGAATCAACATCGGACCAAAAAAAAAATTACTCAAGAATTTAAAATTATATCAGCCCCGGACTCCTAAAACAAAGTCCAATGCTTCAAAATTATATCCATCACAGGCCTCAAAAGTAACTCAACCTCGGCGTTTTTCGTTCTAATGCTGAAATAATCCGACCCCAAAAAACAAATTAGTCCAAGACCCGCAAATTATCTTCACCCCAGGCATAAAAATAAATATATCCTAGGCCCTAAAAAGGTACCTACGTTCTGAAATTCAAGATCTAATGAAAAATATGTTGTTAGTAATAAAATTAGTAGGATTTACTAAACAAAAACTAGTCAGATTGTGCGAAACTGCACTAGCGTTCTACATATATATCAAGAAATTTTACCCTAAATCCCCACCCTCGCCAATTACCTATTAAGGTAAAAAATATCCGAAAACAGGTAAAAATACGTGGAATATTTCACACAGAGCGAGTTTTGACAAGTTTTGGCCTTGTCGCCTGCCTCTCATGTGACCAACGACCGCAGCAACGAAGTACTTTAGTCAAGCGGGAGGTGACTTACGGCCGACAAAGGTTAAATCTGTAGTTGACAAAGGTGGAACAAGAGACGAAAAATTAACAACTGAATATGAAGCTACATTTAAAAAAAAAATAATAGTAACGATAAAACAAACATCAAAAAGGTTAAAACTTTTTTTTTATTTATTTTTTACAAAATCAAATTAAGTGAAACTTGGAAGAAATGCTTTATATATTCATTTACTTTTTTAACTATTTCTTAATTTTTAATTTAATTTTATCCTTTCTCTTTTATAAATTGCAAATATTCAATTCTATATTGACCAAAATATTATCTGATTATAGACCATATAGAAATGCGATAAAATGTAAAGACTATTACTGTAATAACAGAAAAAAAAATATATATATATATATCAATTGTAAAATCTTTAATACTGGTCCGATTTAGTAGATTTTTTCTTATTCTTTTAAACAATTTGATTATCAATGATATTATCATAGATATACAACAGAATATATGAATATGTTTTATATAATAATCCTCTATGTGCTTCAATTCGGAATGATTCAACTATCAAAGTGAGGTAACAGAATTTGCAGGAGTGAAACAAAGTTTATATTCGTTTTCAGCACCTCAAGAAGCCTTTCGCAGGAATTTTCGCAAAAATCGGAAACAATTATTTAGGCCTAAAATGTTCGCCCTGCATAGGTCTCTGATTTCTTTTGAAAAATATAAATAACTTCAACACGACTCAACCAAACTTAGAGCTGGTTTAGGAGCTCTACGAACTGCATCAAGGGGAACAAATAGGATCTAATGAAACTAATTAGAAACAGAGATATAAAATGAAACGTTTTAAAGGTTTTTTTTTTTTTTTATTTGAAACCCATATTTCGCACTTATACTTTTTTTTTTTTTAAGACATTCAGCTTTCCAACGATTCTACTGACGTAGCAATTATATGAACAATGGACAACTGGAGAAAAATAAATTCTTTAAACTAATCGAGTCGAAAAATTTCTAATTTTAATTTCTTTAAAAAATGGCATTTAGGAGTTTGGGACGACACTAAAAACGAATATGAAATGATCTTTTCTAAAAAAAAAGGAAAATGTACAAAACGTTTGTCTAAAAAATTTTCGTAAATATAATATAGTTTAATATAATCAGTAATGCTTTTTTCACACGTAAAAAATTAATTATTTCTTTTTTTAACATGTAAAACATTAATTATTTCTTTTTTTAACACGTAAAAAATTAATTATTTCAAAGGAAAAAAAAAACAGCCAAAGTGAACAAATGCATGTGCCGTACGGAAAATATGACGTTGAACAGGCTTGTGAATCGAGACAGAAATATTCCAAGAACAGGAACAATTGATAAGTTGAACTCGACAATACTTTTCTAATTAACAGAAACAGCCGTGTTGTTCTTTTAATTTAATTTTCACCGATTAATTCAACTTGATTTGTCAGAAATTAAAATTCATCCATTTAAACAAGTACGTATCCACCAAAGTTTGATTTGATGAATTTATTTTTCTATAAAACATATGACTGAATAAATCAAGGTTACAAATTAATACATTATTATTTAAATTACAGAGTAGTAATAACAGAAATAACGATGTGGAAATTGGAATTGAGTGGAATCTTTGTACACTTTTTTTTATTAATTTCCGTATTTGACATATACTTGCAACAGGAAGTTTACCGCGGGCAGATCCAAAATTGTACGAACATTCCGTTGGCTAAGAGGTTAATTTTAATAATATTCGAAGGGATGGAGGAAGATGAAGCGATGAATGTTATCTACAATGATTCCTTCTTAAAGCAGAGAATGGAATCAGGAATATGGGGAATGGCTGAGAAGAGTAATCTCATGAAATCCAATGGTTTGACTGCTCTAACTGCCGGTTTCGAACAGATTCCCAGGCCATTCTCCTCTATTTATGGAAATGAAAACACTTACTTTGATAACATCTTTGAGTATGCCTCAAAAATGATCTATGTTGGGGACTTGAACAATTTAGATAGTTTCAATAAAGTAAAATGGGAAAATCACTCAATTGACAAACATGATTTAAAAAATGAAACTAATATGAAGGACATTGAAGATGCTGTAAAGGCAGTAATCCAAAACCGAAATGATAATTTAATAAAAAAAGATAATTTAATATTATTTGTAGGCATATCCAAAGAAAAGCAAATGGAGGATGTAGAAGACCCAAATAAGAAATACATAAAAATATACAAAAGTGATTTGCTAAGAATTAAACTGAGAAAGATAATAAAAGAAATTGAAGATACATTCCCTGATGGCGAAACTACATTTATTCTCTGCTCTGACAACACTGAACATGCAAATAATGAAAAAAATAATAATGAATTATTCGTTTTGTGGGGAAAAGGTGTGAATCAAATCGGTTTGACGAATATCAGTATGAAGGACCTATGCTTATTGGCTTCTACAATACTTGGTAATCCTATACCAATAAGCAGTACTGGGACTTGGCACAAATCATTTCTTGGTCTTAGTTTACAAGAGGAAACCTTTGCCATAGCATGTAACGCATTCCACTTATTATCAATGGCTAACAGAACACTTCAACAAGTCGGAAATAAACTAATGGAAGCGCTAAATTTGAATTCTGAATCGGATTCGCAAGTCCTCGAAAAATACCAGAGAAACATAAAAAAATTGCTGAGCAATTACAATAATGAGAGCAGTGAGATAAATGAAAGTTCTGATGAATTAGCTTCATTTAGCCTGAAAATATTAGAGAAAGATGTCATATTCATGAAAAGCATGATATTTTATTTAACACACAGTTTACTAATTGCCTGGGCATTAACTTTAATAATTCAAATACTACAATATAAAATAACAAAGCATCCAGATCAAGAAATGAGGATACAGATTTTAAGAAAAAAGACAGAGTTATGGTTTTTCGGCATGCACACATTACTAATTCTGTTGGGGACTGTATCAATACTGTTCATAATTGTCAAAGATTGGCCACTACACTACATGTTTTACTGGTTACTAGCCCTTACGGTTTGGGGATTTGTTTTAGGAAACTTCCAAATGTGGACAGGAATTATGGACCATTTAAACTTGGAAAAATTAGGTATCATATCAGGTTATATAATAATATATGCGACTGCTTGTGAATGTTTTCTTTGGGGCCTCATGTACAAATTATTACTTTGTGGAACTATATCAGCAATGACGCTCTATAACTGGCTTAAGTGTTTCATAAACAAAAAATCCTTGCTGGTAAAAATTTCATCAGCTCTGTCAGGACTCACACTAGTTGTGACTGTAATTTTATCCACAGTAATTCAAAGTCCATTTCAAAGTCCTATAGTTGTTTTACTAACAGGAATCACACTGCCAGTAGTTGGTATTATCTGTGCTTACTACATGAGGTATAATACACATGATTTCCTAATGATGACTGTTTCTATATTCTTGAGCTGCGTCTCTTTGATCATGACAAGCTTCAAACTGTATCATACAGCCTACTTGGTTGAAGTGATATGCTGGATTTTATTCCTGGTCGGAACTTTTTTACCAATATTTGGAGGAGATGATAAACTCGACAGATTTCAACATGTTGCTATTTGCTTTGGCTCAAGCATTACATTTTTGTCTAAAGGTTGTGAACCACTGATTGTTATGGTAATATTTGCATTTTCATTTTACTGGATTTTAATTGACAAGCCCCAAAATAAGACCAAGTACCTAAATAGACAAAACGGTTTTCATAGTATAGTATTTACTACGCTAACTTTCACAGCGCTCCAGCTAATATGGACACTGGATCCAATTGAGGCTGTGAGTAATTTTTCAATAGAAGTTGATATCTTTGATAAATTGAAACTTCTACTGGTATTGCTTATTCCTTTGGCGGCTTTTACGGTATTAAAACATGAAAATGGTGGTGATTCTCAGCTGGTAATGTCTCTCATTCTTTTGCATTATTGCAGTTACAGATTATTTTTAGACATGGAATTTCATCAAAATGATAATTCTTTCCCAAAACAATTGGGTGCATATTGCGCTATACAAATAACTATGATTTTCTTTTTTGGAGTACATTCCTTTAGTAAATTTATTATACATGCAAGAATAACAAATTTAAAAAAATGGCTGTGGGAATTCTTTAGAAGGTTATTTAATATTAGAGTTTTATATTGAGTAAAAATATCAAAACAAGCCGTTCCATATAACAGTTCAATTCCTACTCAGTATAATTAAACTGTAAATCATATTTTTTTTTTTTATCTATTCATTTAATACTCCTGTTTTAACTAAAATAACTAACTAATTAATTAACATAATTAATTAAAGTTTTATTTCAATAAAGAAGAAATACTTAATATTTTATTCACAAAATATGGATACATACCTTCTTAAAAGGTGGCCAATCATCAGATGTTTCTTCTTCAGAAGAATGAGGCAAATCATCATCACCAGCTACTAACCATTTAGTCGACGAAAACCTGGAAAAAATAAAAGCGCATAAAATATAATAAATAAATATTTCTATTACCAACTGAGTTATATTAATGAGGAATAATCCAGCTATTCACTTAAAGGATTTTAAAGATAAAAAAAAAAGATAAGAAATCTGTAAGGATGTATAGATATATATTACAAAGTTCTCATTTTATAACATAAACATTGTTATTTAATAATAAACTATGAGTGTATCATAAAAGTAAACTAATTTATTCATTATATACAGTATGTAGTAACTTATATAAGTTTTTGTTATCTTTAATATAGTCGTGAGTCAGATCTGTGAGTGAAGCCCTTTGGGGTCCACCCAGCCTCACAAAGTGCCTAGGCTAAATTGGAGTAAAATCTGCCGGTTGAGCATGATCATGAACAAATCACCTCCTTGCACAACCGTTGTTCAAGAAACAGTACTTTCTTACAAAGTACTGAACCCTTGACTCTTCATGGATTTTAGCGGTACAAATTTTAATTTAACTTTGTTAAAATTTTTTTAAATAAAACAACTGAAATTTTGAATTTTCAAAACTAATAAGTACTGGGTATACCGGAGTTTAAAAATTTACAGTCAAAAGAAACTATAAAATGAAACAGCTTTAAAGCAAATTACTAAATGTAGACGAAAACTGTAGGTTAGTAAAAACCAATATCAGTTTCTATGCGAGGTAAAAAATTTAACCAACTCAAAGTAGCACTTGTTGGGAGCTATTACCCAAACTTGGATTTAATCTGAGATCTTATTCAAAATTTTGATTTCTATTCCAAATGTAAAAGACTGTCAATCCGTCCAAATTTGTAGATCTCAGATCCAAAAAATTCTTCAGAATAATTTCCACCATTTATAAGTAAATATTTGGTTTTATTGTAACTCTTTCACTTTCATTAGAGCTTTCGACCTGCAAGGTCAAATTCGACTTCAAAACCAAATGTTTTGAAAACCTTATTAAATTAAGTAACTTAAAACCCTATTAAATGTTTTTTGTTTAGTGTTGTGAACCAATACTAAATTGGGTGTATTATTTCAGAGTATCTAGTAAAGTTGTTTGAAGAAATTCCCTTACTTTTCCAAATTTTCCCTGATCATTTTTGAATCTATAATACATGTTACCTCATTAATTAATATTAATCATACATTGTTCACTAATATTTTTTTACTTTTTACATACACTTATCAAATGTTTCTAATCGTTAACTTTATATTGGGATTAGGACTCTTATAGAGTTATTTAGAAAAAGGTTTAATTTCACCCTGGACAGACACCTGATGCTAGCTCGCCACGGCAATAAGATCAAGCAGGTTAGGACCAAGATTTACAGGCTTAGTCACCAACTAACTTCTCCTGATTTTTCTCTCTGCTTCAAATTAATGATTACGATTTAAGACCCCTACTCTATGGATCACCTATGCTGATCAATGTAGCACCTTCAACGGCCAAGAGGTTCCAACAGTTTCAAAGCAGTGCACTCAGACATATAGTGAGACATATGAAATTCTATCAAATTTTTTGACAGTCTTCAGAACCATACAAACCCATTATTTAGGACACTGACACCACATGATGGCCACAAAAGTGGCAGACACACACAGACTCAGACTCGACTGAGTACTCGACTGAGTACTAAATTACTTCTGCCTCAACAAACTTGGTGAGCACCATCACCATCAGACTGAAACAAAATACAGACTACTCCTTTCCAAACAATCCAATTTCCTCAGCCCCCTTTCCAAATGCATTACTAATGCAGAAAAAGAGGCTACCCTCAACCAGTTTTTCACATCATGATGTCAACCGCATGCACCTTAGGGGCTTAGAAAGAAAAAAAAGGTTTAATATTAGGAGGTAAAAAACCAATGGCTTTGGTACACTGATGATTTGGTAGTGTTGGGTGAGGAAGAGAACACTATAAAACTAAATATAACTGAACTATGTCAATAAAATGTAGTAAGGAACTTAAGTGTTGAAATAAATATGGATAAAACAAACTATATGGTTACCAATAGAAACAGGAGGTATTTCAGTCTCTTATATTCATAAATATAAGAGGACATACATTTCAATAAGTGAAGAGGTTTAAGTATTTAGGTTCAACGGTAACTGGAGAAAAAGAAAATAATGAAAAATATTTTGAAGTTCCTTAGCTTGTGCATTCTGTCCAAAAATTTATAAGTTAGTAAATTTTTGGACAGAAGGCACAAGCTAAGCAGCTTCAAAATAAAAAAAATAACAAGTATTTTATAATTCATAATCCCTTAAGGGTAGCTCGTATCACTTTAGGATTTGGGTTTAAGACAATAAAGTACTTCACCTGAAAATGTTCCGACTCCCATATTATCTTATTTAACATTTTTAGTGAATCGAAAGTTTTTGGTATCATATTTTTTAAAAGATTTTTTTAGATTGTTGCAAGAATTTTTAGGCTATTTGCTTTTAAAATGAATAGTGTTGGGATTAAATTTTGGAAACTAAATGCTAATTTAACATAAAACTAGACCTGAGTAAAATTTATTAGAAAAATAAATCATTAAATAACTTAATCGGCATTAATGTGACAGTAGCTTCACTGTAACTAAATGCACTGTCCACTGTCAGGCCTAGCCTACTAAGACAGTACTGCCACGAGAGTGCTGTATTTTCATTAATTCGTGTAGTTAGTAATTAGTGTTTATTTATGCTTTTTGCAGTACATCTTTTTTGTATTTTCTTTGTTCATTTTTATATATATTTTCACATATTTCAAATCATATTTAGGCAAACCTTAGTTTACTTTTATTTCATATCATTTATTCTTTTACTTTGGTACATTATTTTAGTTATCCGTATCATTTTTATCACTGAGGAAGCCCTGCAATGTGGGGTGAAACGTTGGCTCACATTAAATAGTTTAATTACAATCTGAGTTTTATTTTACCACACCTTCCTTTTATATATCACACACAATAAAATAACGACCTTCTTTTAATTTATTTAATAAATACATTATTTAAACAGAATGAGATCTATGTAAAAACATTTTAACCAACAGATATTTTAACATTGTAATAGCTGTCATTTAGTTAGTTGCTACATTTTACAGCTGAATATCTCAAATAAATAAAGATCTAAATAAAACAAAATAAAAATATAAAATAAGTTGTTTATTAAAATGAAATACCTGAGGAGAGGTACCATAGCCACAGAAGCTGCATCCCAAAGCCTCACAGAACCATCCTCATGGCCCGTCAAAAATAAATCCCTTCTTTTAGGTTCATCTATTTCTTCTAGCTCTCCTCCATCAATAGGCCATTCCTGAAACATTTTTATTAAGTTATAAGAAGAGAATTTAATTCAACTAACTATTAAATACAGTACTATTAATATTTATTGTAGTGCAATATTTTATTATTCATCATGTAAGAGTGAATATATAAACTTTTATAAAAAATGTACGAAAAATTCTTATGGCAGTAACTGAGAAGCTCATCCCCCTGGACTGGAGATAATTGACCCGAGAGCAGAAAGGTACCAAGTTCCACAGGGTATATGCCTGTCTCTACCTTTCATTCTGTTTTTTCCACTGGGTATATGCCTGTCTCTACCTTTCATTCTGTTTTTTCCACTGGGTATATGCCTGTCTCTACCTTTCATTCTGTTTTTTCCACTGGGTATATGCCTGTCTCTACCTTTCATTCTGTTTTTTCCACTGGGTATATGCCTGTCTCTACCTTTCATTCTGTTTTAAGTTTCACAGAAAAAATTGGAGGCAAAAACTGTCATTTGTGGTCTTCAGCATCTCAAAGAAAAAAGGGCTAATTGCAAAGGCAGCATTCAAGTAAATTAGAGCTGAGAAAGTTGAAAGTGCAGTGCATCGTAAAATGGAGTTTTGATTCAAGCAGTTCAATTCAGGGAATGCTTTGTGTTTGTTAGAATTATGAAGGAGTTTTTGCAGTTTTACCTGATACCAGGTGGCAGTACCATTGAAATTGATGGCTTTACTGCTATGAAATCAAAAGAAATAGAGTTAAAAAGGAGAAATAAGTTTAGGTCAATCGGACTAAAGCAATACTTCAGCAAGGCAGTGTTGCCAAGGAGAGTTCTTGCTTATCATTCACACTTTGTCAAAGAAAGATCCTAAGAAATGAAGTACCCTATTCCACCCTCATTGGAAATGATCAATGAAGAGATGGTGATGGGGAGGGTGTGGCCAGCCTTGCCCAATGACTTGACTCCAAGATTGCCATTTATAACCTAGGTTATCACATTTGAGTCCAGTTCTTGCAATAAACTAGTTCCCTGAGATCTTAATTTTCTAATATTTTTTTTTATAACACTTATCCCAGTTTAGTTTAACAGTATCAATTTTTGTCAACTATCGAAAGTTATATCAACATTTTTTTTTTCTTTGATTCAAAATTATTTCACTTATTATTTACCAGTAAATCGACAATATATCAAACCAGAGGTCTTTAAAATTTAATCCAAACTCATCCTCCCAGCCCAAAGCATATCCTTAACCCTGATGTGACAGGAATATATTTGTTAAAATATAATTTTAATTCATAACAAATTATAAATATATCACATACCACAGTTGAGTAATGTCCAGCTATCTGTTGCTTTCCAACTTCTAATATATCATCCCATAGCTCCTGTGGCAAATTTGACACATATGTGGAACAAGTGACAGCAGATGCATGCAGTGATACAAGATAGGGGAGCGGAAGCATTGGCCAAGAATCATCGTTCAGTTGAATAGCACAAAGTTCTTCCTCAGCAAGCACCATCAGTATAGCTACAACAAAAGGTAACATGATAAACGATTATTCTTTTAGCTTGCTTAACCAAGTCTTATCAAATGAATAAAAAATTAATTTAGCAGATTTTTTTTTAAAGTACATTAGTATACATTGTTAAAATATGTTTGGTTAATTGTTTTGTTTTTCGGTATAATACAATGTTGCCATGAACGTCACTACTACAGAACTATGTTTCATATAAAAAAATATACCTTTCAATCAGCATCAATAACATTTTCCATTAAAAAGCAATAAGTTCTATGTAATCTCATAGGAATGTATGTTTTAGGGAATAAATATGGTAAATCTGAAACACGATATTTTGTAAATTATATGGCAGCACACAAACAATTTTGGAAATATAATTTATCTTTTCTAAATTTTGGTACAGTTAAGTAATCCAATTAAAGGTAAAAGTGGCCAAGTGAAATTAAATAGTGGATACAGCTTCACAAGTTTGCCTTGGTAAAATCAACTGTTTTAAAACCTTATGAATCGCAAGCCACTTCAAACCCTAAAGGTAAATAAGTGTCTCTGATAACACCTACCAGTATAGAAGTATAAAAAGGGTGTATTTAGGTTAATTTTAAATTAGTGACTCTTGTATTTCTCTATGGTTCTATTTGAAATTTGATGATATAGATTATGAAGGATGTGCATCCATTATTCATTGTACCATTCGATGTAATGTTGAATCTACTGATTGCATATTTGTCAATTATCAATGTATCAATTGATTGTATTCCTCTTATTGCATTCCAAATTCTTGTTTATACCAAAGAATATAAGTTATTTTTTAAATCATTTGTTTATATTGTGAATTTTCAGTCATAATGAAGTTCAACCCCAATGATGTCTAATCTCCACTGACAAAGACCGGGAAAATTTACTTTAATTCTTGAGATAGTATAAGTTGATGACCGAGATCTATTTGAAGCAACTAAAATGAGATAATAATGTCAAACACATTATTAGAACTAGGTGACTTTATTAACAAAACAACTGCTAATTATGTATTTCAAAGAGAAAAACTTTCAACAGTATCTTTTAAATAGTTAGATGGACTACAAAAAATTAGTTAAGTTAATACAAGGCTTGCACATTATTCCCTATACCACTAAGCCTGTTCTGATTGGTTGTCAACATGTTATTTAGGTTTATATAATACATTAACACAGTTACAGATCATTTCATCCCAAAATCTTCTTCTGATTGATATCTTCATAATTATGTATTAACATCTTCTAATGATCATTATTTGAATATCTTATGATTAATAATTTTAATTATAAAACATTGCTGGAAGTATAATAACATATTTTATTTCACTTACTGTCATCATTTGAATTAGTGACAAAGAAGTCTATAACCTTGGAGGTGAAGTCAAAAACTACATGTCTATCACCATCTAACACTGAAATTGTATTTCTGTCACTGTATGAAGCTCTTTGCATTCCACCAGAGAAGATAATCATATCTCTAGAATAAATTTAAACAACAATAATAATAATCAATGAGGATGTATATATATTAAAAAAACTTAATAAGACTAAAATCTATTATGCCTTATTATTTACACCCCAAACAAATATTAATCAGGAAATAGACTTAGCTACCATAACTCCTTTATTGAACACATTCTATTGTTTAGAATATTAGAAATACTGAATACTGATGTAACATTCGTTATATACATAGCTCCATAGCACTTCTTGTAATGTCATTTATTTTGAACTTATTCGTAATTTTAGTAGCTACAGCTTTAAAAAGATTTATGTTTTGCTCCTATTTATTCTAATATCCGTGACATAACTGTAAAACTAACTCTTCCTTAGCATTCAGCTTTAGAGATTTCAAGATAATGAACTCTTCACTCAAGTCCTCATCTAAAATTACTTCACTGATCAACAGATATAATAAATAAATCTACCATGACAGCACTTTGCTACTGGTAGTATTTAGAAAATTTTATGTATGTGGGATTGACATGATGGCATAATGATTTTCTATTTCTGTTTTTTTACAGAGAAAAACATTTTTTTCAATGATTGGTTTAAATTATTTGTTTTATCCTTTTCACTAAAAATAAATAAAATACAAAAAAAAAACAAAAAAAAAACTTTCAAATGAACTCGACTAATAAACCCCTATACATACTTGTGTTGGATTATTGCAACAGTTAAATTTATATTATACATGCCACTGTATTACAGATGGGCTATAGACGATACATCCAAATTCAAATGTTCTACCACTTTCAGAACAGACACAATAAATCAAAGTTCAAATGAAACTCTAACCTCAAGAGGGTAACAAAATCAACATGAAACTAAATTAATACTTGACAACACTCCGGACTATATTTAGTTCTGACTAAATGAAGGTTCAATCATCATGGGGTAGGAAACCTTTACAAGTGAATCATGGACTCATAACGTCATAACACTTATTTCCACAGAAATATCAGTGGTTGCATTTTGGCAACAATAAACAATAAACAGGTTAAAATAACCCAAGACTTTCAAACAGCCATTGAACACTTTCTTCTTCTTTAGTGACTAGCATCGAGGAGTCTCTATCCAGCAGAATCACTCCTCTCGGCCCTTGCTAAACAGCTTCATTTCGTTGAGGGAATGAATGAGGGAAGGCTTTGTTTACCTCCGATCCTCTATACATATTCCTGATGTTACTCTACACGTCCACGTGGTCTCTCTATGGGTCGATGCTTCAATATCTCTATAGGAGGCTTTGAGTTCAGTAACTTCCAGCTTCTCTCTTCAACTCTTATTTTTTATGCAATCACTCCAAGTTTTCCAACTACATCTACGTACAAAACCTAATTTCTGCAGCATTTATGAGACTGGTATGCCTGACCAACTTAGTCCAGCTTTCTCCATCATAGGAAAGTGTAAGCAGGTAGACAAACTTATACACGTTCATCGTGGTCTCTTTGTGGTGACGGATGAAACTATCAGTAATCTGGTGATAGACCTGATTTGTTTTGGATATTTTGTATCAGATCTCAGGGCTTATTTTTTCTGAGCTATTAATTATGGTCCCTAAGTATTTGTATTCCTTAACAACCTCAAGTACTTCACCACTACAGGTCAGTTGGATGTCTTTCTGTTCTCTTGCCTTAACCAATACTTTACTCTTGGAGGTGTTAATTTTCACCCCTTTCACAATCTCCTCTCACAATTGGAAAATGTTCCGATACCTCATTTACTTATTACCGAATTACTTTAATTCTGACCGCTGTTGTAGCTCCTTGCTAAACAGACTTTAAAGCTGCTGTAAAATCTCCAGGCACAAATTTAGATATAACTTTATTCCGAATTTCTTTTCTGGGTACTAAATCGAGCACTGCCTTAAGATCAAGGAATGATACATATTTATGTCTCAGCCTAAAGCTTTTTCAGTGATATTTCTAAGGAAAAATATTCCTTGATGGCCATTGAGGACCAAAAGTAATAATTTCATCAGAGTTGAGAGGCCCCGAATTTTCCTGTCTCATATTTCACTTTGCCCTATCTTACTATTATCCAAGCTACTAATATTTAAATGGAACCAACTACATAACAGTACATACCATCCGCAATGCAGACAAAACTGACAATTCAATCCAAAAATACATTTTACACTTCATTTTTTTGAATTAGTTCCAAAACTAGATTTATAGATATCGAATCTAGAATCTAACTTGTTATGGCCAATGAGAAAAAAAATCTGATTTCTAAAGTGAGGAGTAAAGAAATTTTTATTTACCCATGAGCTATCAGTTTTGAAATTTTTTTACAAGGAAAAGGTCCATAAACTGTTGTTGAGTCTTTAATTGGTTCAGACATCTTGGTACTCCATATCATGTAACTACCATCATTATGAGAAGAAACAAATGTCTCATTATCTTTCCAATCTACACTTTCAACACCTTGCATACTGATACATGTCTGGAAAAAAAAAAAAAGAGGTATAGATAAAGTTAATAATAATTATCACAATATCTTTGGAAAAAGTTGTCACATGTATATCCTGGGTAACAGACAACCAGTTTGATAAACAAAACATTTGACCCATACTACTGAGTTTATTTTTTTTTTTAATCTTTTAAATTCCAATCATCAACTATAATATACAATTAATCCATTCTGACATATATTCTTCTTAATGATTACCATCACAATTAGCAATGCAGACAAACTGATTACAGCATTGAGGAAAAATAATTTTCAGACAAAACCCACAGAAGTTTTGCACAAAGACTTCTATTTCAATTTCCATAGTGCTTTTTTATACATATATTTTTTTTTATTCATGGAAATTCTTGAATATTGTCCTCCCATATTTGAGGTTTTGTTTATGACTTTGAATCAGTGGTTACCAACCTGTAGAAGTCTGCGGACCACTAAACCAAAAATTGGACTATGCAATGCTTATCTCCACTCCTGACATAAAAAAAGGGAGTCTTGCTGCTTGAAAATATTTTAGATAAGTTAAAAGACTATTTTAAATGATTTTTATTGTGCATTTAGGTAGATGTTAAAATATCTTAGCTAACCACTACAGACCAGAAAAGATCACTAATAAAACAGTTCTAACAATAAATCCACAAAAAAAAATGTGTAATTGGACCCTTCTGTATTCCACCTGAGATCCATGCACCATTGGTTGGGAACCACTGCTTTGAATGAAAATTTAAATTAAACAAAGACAAACAGAGGATCGCCCAATGTTAAATGCTAGACGCATCACACTCAGTAACATTAAGACCTATTTTACCTCTCTAATCTTTTATTCATTCTTTATAAAAAAGAATCCTGTGAATTTTGAGAATTTCTAAAACGAATTGGCTAAAATCATAAACGACTAAATCCAATAAGAAAATATAAATATAAACCTGTTCAGCTGCTGGCTTTTTCATATTCCAAAGGACCATTAATCCTCTTTCATATCCAATCAATAAGTTATCAGGATTATCTGGTTGGATTGCCATAGCATCAACTGCACCAGGATTGATTTTATAATCTTCAGGAACACTGGAAAAAATTCAGTTTTAAGATATTATTAATAATTTCAACACTTTAGGTTCACAAAAAATATCACAGTATTTAGAAGCATAATCATATATTTAAAGATTAGCTTACTTTTGCATGACAACATCTTGATAAATTACGGTGGATGACATTTCAAATGTACTAAGATGGAGCAGATACACATTACCACCTTCTGTTCCAATCAATAAATGCTCTTCAGACCCTTCTAAGCATAATGCAGACACTTTATTTAATCTGAATTTTGGAAACAACACAAAATTATTAATAACCACAATAAATCAATGAGAGGTTAATGTATTAGGTTTTCTCAATAATAATAATAAACTAATAAAATTTTAAAGAAGCATTAGGTGACACGGCAAACCCTCAACTTCAATAATTAGTTTTCAACTACCAGTTGATGCACTGCCTGAAAAACGGTAGGCATTACTTTTTGCATAACAATATTTTAAGTTAATCACTGTGAAAGTAAATTTGTTGTGAATTTTTAGTTTGACCAATATTGACATTATATCTATGTATATGTTAAATACAAAATTATGTAGTGTAATTTATTAATTATTATTATTCATATTAGATATAATAATTCAAAAACAGTACTCTAATTTGAATAAATCAACTTGGTGGTGTCAAAGCCCCTTAAATCACTCAGGTGACAAGATAGGGAACATAATAAACCAATGAGGTTCAAATTATTGGACACGGTATAATAACAAAACATTTTGCACAGATATTTCAAGAAGTTAACAAGTGATATAAAAAATGTTCAAAAATTAAAAATTAGAGATAACATTAAAAAAAAATTTTACTAGACTATATATTTTTTCTAATTAATCAATACATTTTCAATGATTTGGCCATGAATAATTAATATTACAAGTTAACTTTCTTCAAAGTAATATTTTTAAAACAATAATAATTACAATTTACTAATTTAAATTTTAAAAATTGTTTATAATAAATAAGTGAGTAATGTAATGACTCCTAATATTTTTATTTTTTATTTTCATTGATGACCACTTGATCAATAAATTAAAATATTGGATTTTATATAAAAATGTTTTTCTATTTTTACTAAGGATAATTATTTATTGAAGAAGTAAATACACATATATAAAGAACAATATCCGAACTTTTAATGACTACATTGGTGTTTATTCATAATTTCAAAAATTTTCTTGCACCCTAAAATTGCTTTGTTTCAACCCTGATATAAAACCATTAATACATTAATTTTCTATCTTTGTTGATCTTAAAATGAAACATTAAAGATAGATAGTCAGGTATATAAATAAAAATTAAAAAAAAAAAACAATACTAATTCATTAGAAAAATTTCTTAATGAAAAATCAGAATGATTACACCTTTGCAAATAGATAAAACCTGAATAAGGAATTTATTAAAAAAAATATTACAACTTACTTTCCTTCAACAGTATGGGACTTCACATTTTCTAAAATATTGTCATTAATCTCCCATAAATGAAGCGAATTGTCTTCACATAATGTTACTACGCGGCCCTGAAAAAAATATAATATTTAATAAAAGTAGTCACAGAGAAATATTGATTTGAATTAAACAACCATATTAAGAAATAAGAAAATAAAAATTACCTGATTGGGTATAAAAATAATTTTGGTCACCGAGATGTCAGAACTTGCATGGTGGCCATAGAACTCTACTCCAGGCCGTCCAAGACTACATATTAGAATAAGGAAATCTTACAGAACAGTCTGGCATCAAGTACGATTGTGCAACAAGAAGAGGTAACATAACTACTAGTCACCAAATTTATTTTATTGTTTGGCTTATAATCCTCCAACAAGAGCACTTAAATAGTAAATATGATCCATTGAAAAAGTATGAGCTCCAAAGAAATTTAACTAGTGGAAAGACAATTTTATTTAGTCATATTTTTTTTGCCAAGACTCCCATTGGAGTCCTATACTGTTCATTTTTAGGCATTCTTGAACAGCCCTGATGAAGCCCTACAAAGTGGGGTGAAACTTCGGTTAATAAATAGTTGAAAACTACTTTATTCTTTTTTTGACCGCAACCCTGACCATCTTCATCTTTTTTTTTTAGCTTAAAACTTCAATGCTTTCTATTTCTAGTTCTAAGCATTTAATGTGGTATTATAATAAAATACTCTACAGATGACCTTGAAATAGTTTAATATCATTTCCGAATAATTGTATACAGGAATTTACTGGTAATTGAATAGTGACTTCATTTATGATTCATAATTCCCTATAAGTTTTTCTATTAATTGCTTGCTGTAGATCTGATAATGAGATATCTATTATTCATAAAGGTTATTATTTGATATATATAAAAGAAATAAGAAAGACTTGTAAAAATATAATTGAGTAAATAACAGATCTACAGAATGCAACTTATAATAGAAAAAACTGTTATGAAATCATAATTAAAGCATAATTTCAAAAACCAGTAAAATTAGATATGATGTTATCTATGGCTGATCTCAACCCACAGAGATAGAATATATAAATATGTGATTATTGCTGAAACTGAGGTAAAGTATAAATTTAAACAAGGGAGTGGCACACTTGATCTGCCTTCTTATCTGGATGATTAGTACAGTATATCAAGTGCCCTAGAGACATTCCAAAATAATATTTATTAAAAAGGATACACTTTAATCGCTCCTGTTGCAGTTCCAATAGCCATAAGCCTAAGAACTGGATCCCATGCAAGACAAGTGGGTTTGTTTGGAAATCCATGCTGTACAGTCTAAAAAACAAAAAAATCAACAATTCAATAACTAATAAAGGCATACCATTTCCTGCTACTAATAAAAAAATAAATACTAATAAATATTGTTTGAACTAAGCTATTATAGTTGAATCATGTCATTATATAGTCTTAATTTTTGACAAACTTTTGTTAAAGGTATGCATCAGTTAATTTTTTTAATTTAACTGAGGCATACTTTTAAGCAATCTATTTTAAAAGTTCATGAGAAAAATAAAAAAACAATAAGATTAATACTTTTGCTAAAGAAGTCAATGTAATGGGTGACCATGTAATTATTACATCTCCATAGTTATGAATCAAATGAATCAAAATCAATAGTTTTATTATAATTACATTTTAAAAATTAATAGCATTAAGCTCAGAAGGTGAGTTAATTTAATTTTCAGCAATGGTTTTCATAAAAGACTTGATTGAATACATATGAAATTGGTCCTAAATTTCATTAACTAGACGAATCTAAATGCAAAACTTAAAATAAGATAAGAAAATTGACACTGTGATGTAATTTTTAAAACTATACAATAGAAAGATTCAGCCAAATAATATTCATTTTGGATATTTTAAACATCTTTCAGGTTTCAGGGTGAGTTTACATTAGGAATGTGTTATGGGAGCTATATCAAATGTTATTCAGTCAAAAATCCGGTTTCCCAAAAACATAACATAGACAGTTACTTGATAAAACCCTTCAATTAAACTGAAAGTTACAAGATTTACAGTTATATTTATTATTTTAAATCTACATTCATAAATTATATTAAGTTGAAAAAAAAATAACAGTAACAGTGAAACTGACACATTTGAAAGGAAATTAAATTAAAAAGCTTTCGAGCATCATCTCACAGCAACAACTGATAAATCATTGATATAAATTGAAGAAATCTGATATATGTATATGTATATATATTTATATATATACATATATATAAAAATATTATAATTAAAAATAATTTTATTTTTGTAATTCAAGAATAAAATTAAATAAGGTTTTACTTGATGAATAATTGTCCATATAAGGGCTTTGAAAGACTAAGCATATAATGTAGTGCATTACAAGAGAGTTCTTTAATCAACAATATTATGAGAATCAACATTAGATGTCCAAAATGTAAATTAAAAAGTATAATAATCAGCACAACAAGAAAATCTTATAACTTTTATCAAAAGGACAAAACTAAAGAAATTACTACAGGACAAAATGAGACAGTGTTATATTTAAATAATCAATTTGAATAATGGCTAATTCATTTACCAAATAAATTATGAAAAGAAAAAATATTTACAATTCTGATAAAAAATAATTTATCATCAAATGGAAACCAACAAAAGTAATATATTTATACAAATTAATGAATTTGAAACATTCAGCTAAACACACACAAAAAAAAAAAAATGTTAAAATATTTTTTAAAAAATACATAAATAAATTTATATTTATGATGATTAAATAATTATTTCATTTATGAATATATTTTTACAATTGTACTTTAAAAACCATACTATTACAATATGATTAAAGTTGATTAATTTTATCACTTAAACAAATGAAAATGAAAGATTTCTATCAAAGTTCTAAAAACCATTTTTATATTGGTTGACTTTAATCAATGGATACATACGTCAGGTGACCACAACAGGTAAGTTTATTATTCACAGATAATGATCTAATTTAAAAATTCTAATGAAATTTAATACATATACACCCAAAAGTAAAATAGAAAATTATTAAGCAGAAGTTTGTTAGATCATGAACAGAAGAAAGAGTTGTAACAAAAAAGATTTCCATAGACATAACCATTTTAAGATAAAGACAAACAGAACTAAAGTGTCTTAATAAATATGACAGAAAATAAAATTATCAAGCTTTGAAAACAGTTAAATAAAGGAAATAGGGTGTGTAAATTGTGTGTAGGGTACAAAAATATTAATATTAAGTAGAATTTACTTAATATTTATGGAGAAATCTTAATTTTGTTTCTTTTGTTTTCCTAAAATAAAAATCAATATTAACAGAATATTAGAAAGGCAATCTAATTGCACTAAATGAAAATTATTAAGAAACAAAGAGCATAGTTGTAACTTTCAACATAATATTCTTACTAAGAAAATATATTGTTTTTAAATATCAAGGAAATTTAATAATAAAGTGGTTTCAATTAGTCATAACTGGTTTGCTAAACCAAGTGAAACTATGATACAATCATGATAACAAAATGTACATTAAAAGATAGGTCTCAATTATTACAAATCAACAATTATTAGGATTAGATTGAAATTCATAAAAAGTCAATATAGATATGAAGTAACAAATTTAAGGATCACTTTGGAAACCCACCAAAACAAATTATCCTACAAAAAAAGGTCAATTTAAAGAGTTACTAGAATAAACATTTAATTACTTAAAAACAACACAGCAACTAATCTGTCAAGTAAAATATATACATACACCAACTTAAACTTACAGCTAGAAAGTTTGTAAAACTTAATTACATTTCGATAAATGATTTTTTTTATTTTTAGCAGCAGGAAAAAGCTTTATTTACAGCCACTACTAGTTGTGTACATACCGTGATAAGAGATAAGGTGTTACAGGAAGAGATACAATAAATTTGCCAAAAATTAATCACTAGATAGGTAACGAATAACTACTCTTATGACATGGAAATGAATTAACTAATGCTATTCTAAGTTAATAAACATGATTTAGTCAACAAATGGGAATTGATAATGAGGTTTACAACAAGTCAAAATGTAAATTTTGATATATAATAATATTAAGTAACAAGTCAGACTACAGCAGATACAATACTGTCAACATGTATCATAAAAACCAATCACAGAACATTATCACTAATAAGTAATAAGATATTTATGACACTTAAGGGTAATAAAAAAAATTGGTTTACCTTATTGTATACAATTGAAATAATATCTTACCTTCCTGAAAGCAAACAACTCCTTTTGTAATTTCACTCTTTCAGCTGAAGGCTGCTGCCCTTTTCCTCGGATAAACTTCAACATACCTGCAATTTTTTGGCACACAGGTTAGGTTACCTTTCAAAGTAAACACTAGCACCAAAACAAACCAATCAACGAAACACACTCAACATTACACTATAACACAAGGTTTAAGAGGCAGGTTTCTTCGTTATAATATTAAGCACTCACTAAACTTCGTAAACTGATACATAAATAAAAGAAAGGAAACGCCTGCCTGCTTACGTCAACCACAGATGCCGAAATGAATAACGAATAAAACGGTGTTAAACTGCATGAATACTACTTGAATACGTTTTAAGAGCAAACTAAAACACATACCTGAAGTTTTTACTTTATATTTCAGAACGATGTAATTGAAAACCTTCTAGGTAACACTTTGTGTAGGATAGCCTACTTGCCACAAGCATCGGACGCCTTCGAGATTACAACTGGTCATTGGTTTGTACGTGGACAGTTTAGCCAACATCAGTAATTAAAAAAAACCTATTTCAGAACAATTAGTATTTTTAAAATAGATAATTGTTAGTAATTTTTTTTATTACCTATTAAAAAAATATTTCATACATTTCCTACTAAGAATATTCAAAAGATTAAAAAACTAAAACGGGAGTACAGAGAGTTCGATGACACATCAAAGGTGGATTCACCTACGCCATTCTTGTCCATTATTCAAGCAGGGCATTGAAAATTGGATATTCAAAGCGTTCTTCGACCATTATCACTTCTATGAAAGATTCTACTAACGACTAACTAGCAGTCATCAGTATTTTTTTAAAATAGGATATTCAGAAAAGGAAAACCTTCCTAGTTGACTGGAAGGAAGAAAGGATTAAATAATTCAGGAATGAAATAAAAATTAACTTTAATATTTGATAAATGTACAATATGAAATATTATTGCACGTTGAATTTAAAATAAAAACTAATTAACAAACATAATCTAGATAAGAACAATAATTTTTTTATATAGTAGATACACCTTCCAATTAATTGGTTAAAAACAATACACAAATATTTTGGTAACTTCTTTAGAAACAAATATCAACAGGAAATGACTTACATTATAATCTTTTCACAATTGCTGCAATTAACAGCTTAAATATGTTTTGCAATACAATATCAGAAGCAAAATGACAAGAACATGACAAAATTAAACAATGCAATCAATACATCCAAAATGAAATCAATAAATTATTTAATGATTTAATATAGCGAAACAAAATTCATTTAGATATACAGCTTAAAATTAAAGTTAGGTAGATCTTAAATATAAACCTAAGTCTCACAACCTTTCACTTAATTTCTATGCCAAAAAATTTAAACAATAGAGCTTAAAATATTCTTTAATAAATTATATACATAAATTTATGATTTGTAATAAATATCTTCATCAGATATATCGCTGCTTTGCTTCAATAGTGTGACATCTGACAAAAAATATATATATTATTTTGTATTTGATGTGTTCTATTGATCACACCATAAACTGTGGTTACTTTTTGATAACCCTACTAGCTTTGGGATAGACTAAGAATGTATCACAGTAGAGAAGGAACCTTTCTACATTCATATCTTTGGAACATGTCCATTTCAAAATAAAATCAAAACTTTTTTTTTGTGACAGATGTGCCACTATTAAAGCAAAGCAGTGATACAGTGAGCATCTTAAATTAACATACAAGTCACACAACCTCAACATAACTGGATATAAAAATTCAACAATTAATTTTTAATATAAGTATTTAAATTATGTAGGAAGAGTGAAAAGAGGGGATTACATTAATTCAAGTCAGTAGGATAAATTATTGAATGAAATCAATTTCCAAAAGCAAATTAAGATATTAGCTTAGTAAGGAACTAATAGTTCATTTCAACCTCAAAGTCACCACAATTAAAGCAAGAAACAGTAAACTAATTGTATCATAATTAATTTATATATACTGAGGAATATAATTGACTGTAAGTTATTCTATTACATTTAAAATTACAGGAAGGTGTCCAATATGAATTTTCAGCAACTTTTACAAAGAAACTGAAATTCTTTTAATCTCTCCGAGCAATTTATTATTAATATTGAAAATTTACACAGCCTTTTAGGAATGTCAAATAATACATCCATAATGGAATGAATTGTATCAATTTACACTTTTGATTATTATAATCAATGTTGAAGAAATAAAATTAATTACAAATGAATATAATCCTTTTCTTTTCAAAACGAAAAGAATTAATTTGGTAAGAAATCCAAATTTCCATGGAGATATGCATAAGTAAATACCACAAGAACCTTATTAAGAGTTTCAATTGTAGGAAAATCCAAAACAGAATAATCATCCTTTTCAGTATGCCATACAGACGGGAACTGAACTGGAATCAAGTGCAAAATGGGAACTCCTAGAAAAGAACAAAATTAACAATTCATTTAAAGTTTAAACAAAAATAAAATAACAAAATAAAGATAGTGCTAAGAAAGAAATCTTACAAAAATTGATTATTGTTGAATGACACTTATTCTGGATAATATCCTCACCAGAATTCAAGATTTAAAAAAAAAATAAATTAAATTAAAATAAATCATCTATGACATAAACAAGTAGAAAGCATATATCTTTAAAATAGAATAACAAACAAAAAATTAACAGAATTTTTGATAAATATATAATACTATTTTTTTTTTTAATTTCATTTTTAATACATATATACATGTGGTTTTTTTTTCCACACAATGGTTTAAGACTTTCATTGTAGTTCTATATAACCTGTTTAATATTTTGAAAAAATACTAAATATAATCATCAAGAGAACAAATAGGGTTGGTGGTCAGGTTAAGATTTTGAGTGGAGAATTATTACTACATACTGTTACCACTTACCACCTTATTGTTTTCAAAATGTCATGGAGCCAATTTCTTTTTAGATATCACAGGAGATAGATTTTAACGGTAATAAAGAAATGAGCTAGCAGGTATAGCCATTGAGTTTGTGGTCAGGAGGTGGATACTTATTTGATGCAAAATAATCAAGCATAATTGAATTTGTTAAATAATAATAAGTGTTGAAATATTAAGTTTATAGATCATAATGTTTCATGGAAAATAGAGCATAAATAAATAAGAAATGATTTTATATAGTAAGAATAAAATTAAATTATTGGACTGAAACACAGGGTTTTTATACAACTAATATTTTAACAAACAATCTGCTCAAAGATATTTTAAAATTAGCAATGAAAACATCTATACATAATTTTCCATTGCTTTGATTACAGCTCAATCAAATCTCTGTTGAACAAGAAACAAACTGAAAAATCATATGGAATATTTCATAGATCAGAGAATTAATTTCTTTGATTTATTTTAAGGATATTTAATGATGTTAATATTTTAAAATACCAAATCAAGGTAAAAAGACTTACCTCACTGCCATCGGTACTTTCTTGCAATGTTCATTTATTTTACTGGCCAAAAAATTATAACCGGTCACTTATGAACTCACGACTCTCCATGTGAATATAGGAGATCATATAAGACATTTATTATTAAGAAAAAAAATGGTCATAATTGTTAATGGAATTTTAATTTATTATTAAACGATTTTCCAGTGATTCAAACTATTTAATTTACATAATGTTTATTGAAACTCATGAATTTCTGATCTCATTTAATTTGGTTTAGATTACAATAAGTATGTTTTTATAATATGTATTTATGTAATATATGCAAATGTGTAGAAGTATTAGTATAGTAGTAGTAATTAATATAACAATAACAGTATGCACAGTTTGAAATAAACAACAATATATGAGTGTGTAGTTTTAAAATTTATAATTTTGTCTTTGTGAGTCTGTTTTAACTTTTTGAATCCAGTCTATGGGTCCAAGAAAAATAGTGGAAAACTACGTTGAAATTAACATCGATTGATAGGAAAACAAACATTAGGGTACAGTAAAATAAAGTTTAAAATCTATAACTTGAACTAAATAAAACTACCTTGTTGAAGAAATGGTATATGGTCATCTTCAATGTAGCCAAAGGTAGATTTTTCAAGAAAATGAAGAGGTTGATTACTTGCTACTTGTCCTAAGGATTTCAGTTTTTGCTCTATATGGGCAAGACTTCGATGCCACTGTTCAGTTTCAGGGAAAAAACTATAGAATTTTGTGTCTTTTGAGCCCATTAGATCAAGTAATACTAACATGTCCTGAAAAAAAAAAAATTAAAAAATCAAAAATATTTTTTTGGGTTATTAGATGATAAAAATTGATTTACTAAAGACATTACTACAAGTATTTTTTGAATCATCATTCTCTAATTAATAGTGATTTTTATGTCTTAATTCATACTATTCATTCTAGAAAGTAGGTGCCAATTTATTAGATTCACCCTCTGAGCTACCCTAGATTCATCCTACTAATTAATACATATAAATTAAATTATGATGGAGATGTAGTTAAATTAAATTATTTATGAATTATAAAAAAGTGAGTGTCAACCACCTGTCACAAAAATAGTAGTAAAAAAAATTTATCACTGCCCATTATGAAGTAAGTCATAATAGAGTAGATCAGCACAAATGATTTGCAATCGTAAACAGCCAATGAAGCACATTTGTTGAGATTATTTCTATTTACAGATAATTAAATTACTATAACTTATTGGCAAGGAATATTCACTTATTCTTTTCATCAGGAGCAAGATAAGATAAAATAAAAATCTATAGTGTAAAATAAAAAAATCTATAGTGTTGGCGAACAATATAACAGATAGCAAACCTGTAATTAAAACTGAAGTATTTCTCTTATGATTAAAAATAAAAGCAAATATTGCTGAGAACAATTTGTATATTTGGTAGGTAGTGGAATAGAGTTAGCGTGCAACAGTCTAATAAAAAAAAAATGAAAGGTGGTTAAAATATAGCCATGCTTCAAGGTTTATGAGGCATGGCCTTAAAATCTACCATTTTAATTTTTGTTTCACCCATCAAAATAATTTAAATTGATTGAATAAGAAAAAAATCAGGACAGAATAGAGCTAAAAAATACTTTACTTTTTAGAAAAAATGGTAAAATAGGCCAATATTACTTACTATTCTGTTTAGCTCTGAAGTAGCTGCATCTTTGGTAGGATATGGATTTCTGCTCATCTTTTTTGCTAAATGCCTAGATCCATAGATACTGTCTGTACTGGACCAAGTTCGAAAGGCTTCTTCTCCATCAAAAAAGATTAACATCAAGCTTACTCTCTAAAAATATGTAAGAATAACTAGGCAATGCAAATATTTATGATTTCCATATTTTCATATAATAATAAATGCAATGGTATCAATAACAGTTGCCTTGAAAATCAAATTAAAATGTAGACATTAGAGATGGGCAATCCTCTTCAAGATTTTAACATCCTTTATAGACTGATTGATTAACTGTTATAAAAAAATAGAGATAGACCCACCAAACTTAATTCCCAAGAACTCTCAAATTCAACTTAAGTATCTGGTGAGTGAATAAGCAATGAGCAGAAGGATTGATTCCTATGGAAATAGATAGGATTGCTTGCTTGAACCTTACCAAACACTTTACTTACTCTTCGGAGACTTTTCAATATAATTAATGCTTTTATTTAATAATCTCAACTGAGAACATACAAGTTCAACTTATTATAAATACTTGTTACTTGTTCCTTTTTGTTCAATTTTTCACAATAATAAAAGTAATGTAAATTAAATTAAATTTATTACATAAATATATTTAAATTTCCTAAGCAAAATAATTATTTTGGCCATGAATAAAAAGTAAATAGTTTAACATAAATAAGTTTTTTTTCTTCCTTACAATCTCACAGCTTAAGTATTTGTTTTATTTTAATTTGTAACTACTCCCATCAATTTATTATACATCACTATTGAAGGAAGTCAGTGCCTCATACAAATCCTTTTTGCTTTCAATTTGCAATTTGCATTTTTTAACAGCTCTATGTGTTCCAAACGCTCTGAGTCTAAAAAACACATTTTGGCTATTGGTCCATACATGAGTGCTATGATTATCTCTTCAACAGATAGATCCACTCTATTATTTTTTTATGATTTGGTCTCTGATGCATGTGTAATAATTTGGGCACTCTGTAAGCAATAGCTGAAAACCATGTTTATCTATAACCTGTAGAGTAAAAATCTGGAACTGTTTAACCTTTCATACATAGTATTTTCCAAGAATAAGCTGGACAAAAAGTAAAGATAAGTTGATTTTGTTAGCATATCATGCAAAAAATATACATTTAATGATAAATTATAAATATTTGATTACTAGAAAGTTACTTAAACTCTGTACAATAAATAAATAAAATAAACATCCAAATAAGATCTGTAGCAAAGATACAGCACATTAGTCTCAGTACCAATATATTTTAAGTATATTGCGCATTAATCTTTTTTTTTTTTAGGATTTTTAATAATTGAAAAATATACATCATCCAGAACATTAGAGATGCCCATTTGAAAGATAATTAAATTGTCTAAATTAGTTAAGAAAGTCATATAATTGTAAACAGATTCAGTATTCTGTAGGTAATGTAGACATACTCATTACGATTTTATCTAGGACAAATTTATTTAAATGTACAGCTCACTAGTTAGTCAATGTGTATACAATTTATGTGATGTATTTTCAAATAGGTATGTAATGTTTGGTTACTGATATACCAACTGAATTGAGACATAAGTAATTTAAGTCTGAGTAGCTTTGATTGGAATGCCTACATTTTGTTTTAGTATGGTCCTTTAGTTATAAAATATTTGGGAAGTAAGAGTGTTTGTAGTTTTTATTTTACTTTGTTTCATATTATGAATATAGCATATCAGTTTTTATTTTAAAATAAGGGCTCTATGGCATCCTGTGAGTCTAAAAATTTTTGGACTGAAGGTTTTTAGATTCGCCATGAGAAGATGCACAGGGGTGTAGTAAGGTAACACAAATAAATGAAACTTATATTTGTATTGTAGTTTTGGCATAAATTTTACGCCTTTATCAGGACTAAAAACAAATCATAGATAACAACTATAATAGAATGAAAAATAATAAAAACAGTATAAAAAGTATAAGAAGATAAAAAGCAATAATATAAAAGGTATGATAATATTAATGATATTAAGGTTTGATTTTTAATATATATAATACATTTTTTTTCTCTTTCTTTCATAGTTTTTCATTTTCTAGTATTTTTAATGTTTGCCATCTTTGTGTATAAATTCTTACTATTCCTAAATTATACATTACTTTCTTATATTATTATCTATTATCTTCTTAACTTCTTGTGATACTGTTTTATTATTTTTCATTACATTGTAGTTACTATCTTTTTTTGTTTTCAGCCTTTACAAGGACCTGAAATTTATACCAAAGCATAGGCACAAATAAAGTAAGTTTCACTTATTTGTGTTCATTACAACTCCACTGACTGCAACCCTGAGCACCTTCTCCTCATAACTAATATCAACCATGCAAACATCTGTTTTCCTTTTCCTACAATTAATAATGACTAAAACTCCATTAAAAAAAAAAATAAATGACCAATACAATTTAGTAAAAGCTTAATAATTATAACAATATGTTTACTCACAGGATTTTGAATTCTAATAAGTGGAGTCAGAACTTTCGCTAGTTCCATTAGCATGGCACATGGAACGGCTGAATCTGTAGCTCCAAGAAATTCGAACTCTTTGAAATATTTAGAATCATAATGACAAGCTAGAGTTAAAAATCTTGGAGCTGTTGGATCTAGTTTTGCAATAATATTGGTAAATCTCAGCTTCCCAAAAGTTGGTGTGTTATCATCAAACGTATCATATTCCACATCATATCCAAATGATTGTAACTGAGATCCTATAAACTTAATAAAGGAATAAAATTAAAAAAATAATGAACAAAACTAATATTTGCGAAAATTCTTATATTAATTTAGAAATCAGGACAGATTTTTTTTTAAATACAATATTTTTCAACAATAAAATATTAATAATAGATAGCTGATTGTTTGAAATGTTATTGATGACACTTAGAAATTAAAGATATATATCATATAAAAAACAACCAACCAATTGGTTTAATAATGAAATAAATATAAAAGAAGGTGTTTTGAATAATCGAAAAGCAAATAATGTTCCATATGTTGTACAAAAGGGAATGTCATAATCTCATAAATAAAATATAGCTGTATTATCATTATTGGTTGCTTAGATATCAGATGATAACTATAATTAATATTTATGATATTTTTTCCCTAAAACAAACACAGAAATTAAAACAAATTCTACTTTCAATTCTAGACATAATACTTAAAAAAAAAATTTTAATCACTTTTTTATTCATCCCGTTTCATCAATAATAATAATAAAATAATACTGTTAATTATTTGAGCCATTCAGTTAACAGAATGTCTAACTCCAATACCAACACTGAAAAGTACTTTTAATAATATTTATCAATGCAAAATTCTTAACTACTTTTGAAAAAGTGTGACAGAAACAAAACAAGTTAATAAAATTTGCATTGTGCTCATAACCATTAATTCTATAATATACCAATTTATTATATAGCATCTAACAATGCTAAATTCTTATAGACAAATATTGAAAATACATAAGATAAATTTTATTGTTAGTCATTTTATGAACTGAATAAGTAATTTTTGGGGATCATTAGATTCTCCTGATTGTATTTTATTTAAATACAACTATGGTCAAATCTAGAGCACAACAAATTGGGAAAATAGTTTGAGATTACATAAATAAAAATTCTAAAACTAATAATAGAACGAATTTCCTTCCCTTTATAAGTACAATAAAAATCTCAGCAGAAATAGAAAAAAAAAGTTTCCAGCAGTCATAAGTTTTCCTTTAAAAGCACAAATATAAATTTAAAAAGGACAAATAAACATTTCAAAAATATTATTCTGCTGAGCGTTAAAAAATTAAAACAAATGTAATAAATCATTATATGCAACAAACACTAATGATTGGAGTATCAATTGATTTTTTAATTAATATTGATATAAGGAAAAGTAATTAAATGTAAATTAGCTATTTTGTTAAATTTGAGTATGATTAACTATTTTGTTAAATTTGAAGTGAAAGTGGTGTATCTGTGTCATGGTTCTGGAAAATCAAGATATACCAATTCCATAAATAATCCATGTAATAATATTAAATGGTACCAAATATGACTAACATGGTTCAATAAATGGAAAATAGTCATAAAAAAAATTTGAATGTTCTGGTATAAAGAGAAAATTTACCTCTTTAACTCTTTCATGGGAAGGTGTCCCTACAACCCTTGGTACCAAAATTTGATTAAGGGCTTCTCTGATATAAGTTTCATTATACAATGATGACAATTGAACAAGCTCTGAGCTAGTTAGACTTTTTGATGCATGGACTTTCTGAAATCAGAAATACAAACAATACATAAATATTATATTAAATCTACCAAATATATTTTCAAAAAAATTACCAGGAAACAGAGGTTGAATAATCATTAACATACCCTTTCTTCATGAAACTGAAGACTTAATGATGCTTCATATAAATGAAAACACAAAAACAAACCAACACCACACACTATAGTCGGTGTAAGAAACGTCATTGTTATCACTTAATTTCGAACTCGACAAATTATATTCTCGCTGACGAGGGACTAATGTCAATACTGGTCACAACAGAACGGTTCTGAAGCCAACTGCCTACTGACATCCCTTCTTCTTCTCGCGTGGGAAGTGTCAAATCTGTTATAACCTGAAAACTAGCCAATAGGAAACATTGTTGGTAACCTCCAAGCTGTTCTGTATTTGCATAATTTTTCTAGTTAGTTCTGAATAAACGTTTACTGTTTATGTATTTTTTAAAGAGCAAAACCGTTTCACAGAGTCTTTAACTAACTAAAACATCACAGTAAAAATTTATTTTTAATATTTATTCTCTGAAGTGTTCGATTAGGTTATGGTGTGTAGTATAATTGAAATTCCAGCTTATT
Organism: Halyomorpha halys; assembly: GCF_000696795.3. Classification (NCBI taxonomy): domain Eukaryota; kingdom Metazoa; phylum Arthropoda; class Insecta; order Hemiptera; family Pentatomidae; genus Halyomorpha; species Halyomorpha halys. The sequence goes on along the minus strand of NW_027111153.1, from coordinate 161,323 downwards.
AAAGTGATATAAAGATGGGAAAGCACGAGGTAGGGACTCCGAAGTATATTGCTAATAAAATAAAGGCAAAAGGATTACAAAAACTGAGATGGTATTGTCAAATGTGTCAAAAACAGTGTCGTGATGAAAATGGTTTCAAGTGCCATACTATGTCAGAATCTCATCAGAGACAGTTATTGTTATTTGCTGATAATCAGAATACATATTTAAACCAGTTTTCAAAAGAGTTTTGTGATGGCTATCTGGAACTCCTCAGGAGACAGTTTGGAACAAAAAGAGTTCATGCCAACAGGGTCTATCAAGAGTACATTTCTGACAGACATCACTTACACATGAATGCAACCCAATGGGAGACTTTAACAGATTTTGTTAAGTGGTTAGGACGGGAAGGAAAATGCGTTGTGGATGAAACAGAAAAAGGATGGTTTGTTACTTACATTGACCGTGACCCTGAAACAATAAGGTTGCAAGAAGCTCTAGCAAAAAAAGAGAAAATGGATAGAGATGACCATGAAAGAATGATGAAAATGCTTGAGAAACAAATAGAAAGAGGTAAAAATTTGGATTCAAAAGCTCCAGAACATACTCCTACTGACTTGGTTAGAAATGAAAATGAGAAAATCACACTTGCTTTAAACACCTTTAAGAAACCAGAACCTATTAAAATTGACCTTAAAGGTTCTGCTCTTTCAAAACTCGCTGTTGAATCCAACAGTAAAAAAATGAAGAAAGAAGAAAAAAGGAAATTATCTGCTTTAGACCAAATTATTCTTGAAGAGGAAGAAAAGAAAAAGAAAGTTAGAAAGAAAGAAAACTGGATTACTGAAGATATTGTTGTGAAGATTGTTACTGATTCTCTTGGTGATAGATATTTTAACAAAAAAGGTGTTATAATAGAAGTTATTGATAAGTATGCAGCTCTTGTTAAAATGTTAGATTCAAATCATAAGTTAAAATTAGACCAGTCACATCTTGAAACTGTAATTCCAAAACCAGGGCGAAAAGTGAAAATTCTGAATGGAGCATACAATGGCCTGATTGCAGAACTTGTTAATATTAGCCCAGAAGACTTTAGTGTTTCTGTTAAAATCTCTTATGGTCCATTGAGAGGGAAAGTGGTAAATAAATTACCTTATGAAGATGTAAGTAAATTAATGACTGACTAATAGTTGTTAAAGTGTTATCTATACATTCTGTGTTAAGCTATGTATTTTTTAAATATGTAACTTAAAAGTGATTTTAAGGAAAACGTTTATGGAAACTTGAATTATTAAATTATGGATTATATTTGTGTATATCTACTGCCTTTTTTCGTAACCTTTCATTGTTGTTTTTATATGAGGCTATCAATTTGGAAATCAGTTTCTTTTTTTATATATTATTTTTTTGTATGAAGCTTATATTAAAGTCCTAAACAGCCCCAGAGTGAGAATGTCTGGATTCATTTCATAGAGCTGCAATGAAATTAATATTGACTGATCCAGTCAATCATGCTAGATCAAGGCATTTCTGGTCCATAAGGCTTTTCTTGATGGTCTTCATTGAAAACTAGTGATAAATAAAATGAAAACATTTTGTGGAAAAAGTAGATTGACCCAGTTTTGAAAATAATTACCTCAAATATTAAGTTAAATAACCAGTAAGTTAGATTCACATGATTTTTATAAAACACTTTTTAGCCTTTAATCTTTGTTTAAATTAAGTCATCTGGTATCAATGTGATCTATGAAATATCCTGAAAGCAATTATTTGGTCAGTTCATTTTTACGTAATAAACAAAAAAAAAATGTAAAACCGCAAAAATTTTGTTATCTTAGTTTGACGAGGTTCTTACTAACAAAATGCTGTTTACACTAAGAAATTACTCGCAACAAAGCTGCTTAGCTTAAAATAAATTTCATTGCTATCATTTAGAAAATTAAAGAACTAGTAGTGTCATATAGTTTTATCTAGAGTTAACTTTTAGTAAAAAAATTACAACTTTGAAGCTGTTTATTAAATAATATGTTAAAATTATTATTATAGCAGTTAAAACCTTGTCCAACCAAGGGCAAAAATTATTTTTAAATATAAAACATATCATTAGTTGATACTTTAAACTGATTTACATTTAGGATAATAAGATGGTAGGAAGAGAGAAGTGATAATCTAAATGATTATGAAGAAGATGGAAAGGGGTGCAGTAAAAAAATTCATTGTTTCGAAAGCTCTCAACTGGAACAGCTCTGATGAAGCTCTACAAATGGGCACCCTGACCTGACCATCATAATTTGAAATAATACGGTCAGTTATTTATATATGATAATCTAAATGATAAACAATTACTACATATCTTCTATTGTCACCATCGTTAGTGGTCTTAATTGTGACCATCAAGAAAGGAGCAGCTCACTTTCTAGGCAACACTCTGACCGTTGGACTTTAGTTAATAATTTTTGGCATCACTAGTACAAAACAAGCTCCACCAATTTCAAAAATTTTAAATTACAACGTATATTACTTTTATTACTCCTTTAATTAAATCACACCTTAACTCATTTTGACTCAAAAGGAATAAAGAAATCCCTCCTTCAGTGATGGTCAGACCTGTAGCATTCTCTATAAGTGAGTTTTGAAGTTCCTGCCTCTGAATCTTGCCTGGTACAGAACTATCTATTTTTTTTATACATAAATGGTTATTCAAGAATTATTTATTCTCAGAACAAATGAGAGTGTTATTCACTGAGTAATTATTTAATTGTTATTCAATGCATGTGATATAATAAATTTTCTTAATGAAAGTCTAAACTATAACATTTTTTTTTCTTGGTGACATTTGTAATTATATTGTAGATAATGTATATGTTTAGTAATTTTTATTAATTTAGCCTTCTAGGTATTCATATTTTCTTTTTTATTTCTATATTTTTGTTATCAAGAGATCTATCTAGTCCCAGAATAAAGGTTTTTAATATTCTATTCCCTCAATGTTTTTACCTTATTCTCCCACTGTACCTTTGAGCAATCTTATACCAGCTTTTCAATTCAATCTTCTACTATATTACATCATAGAGATAAAGGCTCACCATGTCTCACACATCACAATAAGCAAGGTTTGCACTAAGGCTGCTCCAAGTATCTCTGAATGTGAGGTCTTGTTCCTATTCTCTGGCACATCAGGATTTCTATTAGAACTAACCTAAGAGGTTATCTGTTACTCGAGAGCTGTTTCCATCAAACAGGGTTCTAATAAATCCCTCCTTATATTTAATGGGCCTATTTCTTTACACTCCTTCAAATACTTATATTATTATTATTATTCCATTAATTAACTGACATATTAACCAAGACCATCCCACTCATGCTTATATTGAAGCTAGATTTAATTAGTCACTTACCAAGAACTTTTTTATTTTGAAAACCACCATTGCAAATCTCTTGCAGGCCCTAAAAATAAAAGCGGAGTTGCCAAAGGTTTAGCCAGGAATTCAGGCCATTCTGGTAAGAAAAACTTGCTCAAGTTAGTATGGAATTAGTAAAAATAGGACAGTTGAGGTGGCTGTGAATAGTAGGTCCTGGCACCAATTTAAAAGATGAGTTATTCCTCATCAGAAGGTCTCCACAATTCATGTTCATAGGTTAGGTAGCTGGAGAAGGGATGAATTGACAGGATGATTGGCAAGTTTTATGATTATTCACTGTAAATCGTAATATGATAGAAACTTCACTCCTTGAGGTATGCGCTTAAGGATGGCAAGTCCAACAAGCGTGTAGTTTTGCTAAGTGATCTTTATGACATTGGCTTTTAGTGGATCAGAAGATTCTCATGTAATCTTTATGGATTCAAATAACGCATTTATGAATATTACACTATATGACATGGCTATTACGCTTATAAAATTAAAGTATTTATAAGAAATAGTACGCATATCAATACACAACGTTTGCCTGTAGTAGTTCACGTTGTGGGAACTAGGTTGAGTCATGTCGGTCCATAGTGTTTCGAAGAAATAAGTAATTAAAGTATAAACCAGGAGATAGAAGTGTCTCTAAAGGAGGTTTGCCATTAATTTTTTTACAGTGTTTTCTAATTCACAATTTAGCTCTAAATTGTCCTTTTCAATTAAATTGATAGATTTTGGAACAAATTACAAAGTTGATACATTAATGTTTATTTAATTCCGATTCCAAAATGACTTAAAATTTGGAAACAGGCTGGTGGCAGTAATTAGTGAGATAATTTTTTTTTTCTTTGCCCCCTAAAAAAATTAATCCGCTTTTAGTAACTAAAAACATTTCAATTTCCAAGCTGTAACATGCCAGTATTGTATTCCCCCAACAAATGAGCAATATCTTCACACATTAACATCAAAGACCAGAGACAAGAAATGTGTATAAAAAATGTTTTACCCTCACAAAGTTCAACATTTTTAGGCTTACAGCAGCGATGAATTTTCATAGTGGAGGGTTCGAAAGAAAGAAAGGAAATTTCTTGAAGAAGTGACGAATTGTTAAAGTGAGATGTAAAAATTAATTTTTTATTATATACATGTTGCTCTGTGGCAAACTGTGAATATATCGATTGTATCACAAGCCGTTTGGTAAGAAGAGTCGGTAGGTTACCATCAAGCTTGTATGCGTGTGTTTTGTTTATTCTCACTACAGTAAGAACGTTTTATGATATGTAACCGTAACTAATAAAACAGTAAAAACATTTTATTTGTGTCCACCACCCTGGGGTTGAACAAGAATAACAAATTTGATGCTTAAATTCTCACTACAAACTTAATAAACATAATTTAAAAAATTATGTGGTTTCACAACTCGAATGTTCGATAGTTACTAACTATCGAGTTCTTGATTGTCCTTGATGTTTCCGAGTGAAATTAATGCAGGACGTGTACAAATCTATGTACATTATATTACATAGATGTGTACATTGACACATGTATGTACATTTCTTAGATCATAACACAATGAATCAACTTCAGAGACTGCATTAAAAAATGTAATGTAAAGGTGATTTCTTCGTAGTCTCGTATGTTTTTTTTTTTGTTCTTAAGAACAATGGAATCGATACAATATAAAAATTGAAACACAAATGAAAATCTCATGTTGATTGCAAGGTATAAACTATTCTTTGTAATTTAAATAACTAGTGAGTAACCAAGTTATTACGGATTTACGGAACTACGGTTCTATTAAAATGAAATATGATAAAGGTTTGGGGTTTTAAGCGGTGGTATATCAAATATAAAAAAACTAAAAACATCTTAGCTATTTCCTCTTTTTATTTGGATGGTACATGATGGTTGTTTCTAAGGTATAGGATTTTAATTTTTGATTGCCAACTTTTTTTGTTTAAATTCATACATTTCAGTAAGTAATGTAGTCTCAGTGGAGTCACTGTTAGAGGCGAGGAAAACTGAAATGAGTCATCTCTTTTTCACCACCAACCGTTAACATGGGGATTTTACTCTGTTGAGAATAATTATGACTGTTTTTTCCTGTAAATGGCTTCATACTTTTTAATAAAAAAAAAAAAAAAAAAAGAAGAAGCTATTCTTATTTTAATGCGACCATTACTCACAGAAATGTTACTCTTTTACCTCAGACTAAATCAGTAAACAGGCTATTTATTGAATCAGTTCATGATTCAGGCGGATCTCAGCAAACCTATCGCCTAAGTAACGATTTTAAATTTAATCTTTCTTCAATAAATCATACAATGTTTTAGGTAAATAATGAATGATTGCGATGTTGATAGAACTTTATCAAATTTAATAATTTAAATTAAAATGAAGCTTAATCGCGTGATTAAATAAGGACGTGTTATGAACATTTTTGAGTTGAAAAGTATTATTTATACTTTTGCTTTCATTTATCAAGTCAGCATCTCTTTTTGGACCAGAAGGAAAGAAGCCAAAAATTGGGGGAAAAATCTGCTCTTCTAGTTTTTCAGTTAGGAACACAAACTAAATATACACATATACTTTTTGTAGAATCTACTTCAAGAAATAGCTTATATTGATTCCATAATTAGCAGGACCATCGGCAGACGACGCACCGGTTCGCATTCTTGGAATAAAAAAAAAATTAAAACTGAGTTTTAGAAATTGATTTATCAGAGTTCCCAAAAAGAAAATCCAGAAATTTGTATTTGTTTTTTTAGGGAGTTCTGTTCAGAATTATGTTATCCCGTTAAGAGTTCTAACAAATATCCTCAATAATAAAAATTCTGTTGAAAACAAAAGTCATAGGGTGTCAAAACTACACAGAACGTGAGGTTACCGCGCGTATCTTTGAATGGTATTCTTCATGTTTTAAATAACAGAACTATTTCTGTAAATAATTGAGAACTCTTCGGGGGCTACTAGTACTCTAAAAGTTATAAATCAACTTTTAATTTTAATCATAGCTTAGTTAAAATTATTAGTTTGTTATCTAACTGCCAGAGTAATTATATACATATTTTAATTTCTTAGTATTTCGTTAAAATGTTTAGAACAAAGGTGAGCCATCCAGCCCTCTGTACTATAGATATTTATATTGAAGTCCAAGAGAATTATGTAAGTAGCTAATAGTTTATACATACTAATTATTTCTGTTGATACATCAAATAATAATCTACCCTTCTTGTCTGGGGAATGTAGGGCAAGTGTCGTTTTATGGCTTTGTTAATTATGTCATCAAGTCCAACAGCTGTTCCAATAATGAAAGAACGGGTATTTGAAGAAAACTGATAAAACACAGACTTTTATAAAATACTTTTTACAATATTCCACTTGGTAAGATTGGAAATGGTTCAGAGGATAAGATTTTTTTCTTTTTCTTTGGCTTTAATACATGTGCTTTAACACCAATTAATTGTCCGGCTTAAGTTATCGAATGACCAATTTTATATTTTAATTCTATTTCTATTAATGTGAACTACCTTCACATTAATAAAATATAACTTTAAATTAAATACCCGAATCAAAATTATTTATTGATAATATAAACCAAAAAGTACTATGATACTTGAAAGTATCGATGTAAATAACTTTACTGCTGCTATTCTGACAATTAGAGGATACGCACGTTGGATCAGCTATGTAAATGAAACTGTTTTTTGTGATACTAGATCGGAAAATATTCGACATATTTTCGAGGGTTCTTGCTAATAGAGCCGAGAAAAAAGTCTTTTAAATTTGTTTAGACAATTTTTTGTTATTGCATACCGCCTTTGCTCGACATGTTTTTGGAAATTTAGAAAGCCTCCCTTTATGAGTGTATTTATTTGGCCTCCTCTAGAAAGTCCCAATGAATTAGTTTTATTGATAATATATACAATGATTGGGTATTAACATATCGACAAGCAGTTATATAATAAACTGCGCGACAGCCTTCATCTCACTAGGTTGCAGCCAAACCTTTGAGAGTGTATCCCATCCGCTCCTATTCCGCCGACTAGAGGAATTCATGTTTCCCCCCACCCTATGTCGACTGATTGGAAGCTACCTCAGCGGAAGATCTTTCGTCGTTCGTGTTGGCGACAGTTTCTCCTCTATAGTCCCCAGCACCTGTAGACTACTTCAAGGATCAGTACTAGGTCCCAAATGATTCGTTGTCTTTACAGCGCCTGTAGTTGCAATAGAGCACCCAAAGGCAGTGGTAGCAGCCTATGCGGACGACATCGGCATCTATGCCTCCAGCATCAATACCAAACCAGCCATAACCCACGCCCAAGACACTGCAAACGCCATCACTGATCCAATAAACATATTGGGATTAAAGTGAACCCAGACAAAACGGACGCCATCGTCATGTCGTTCCAAAAAGGAATGGAGCCACTACTTATCTCCATGAAACTCGACGAGGTTGACGAGGAGATCTCCATCTCCATCCTCTACCTGGGTGTCACACTGGATAGGCACCTCACCTTCTCCAGTCAAGTTCGGGAGGGAACTCGAGCTCGCACACCTGAAGACCTATAGAGAATACCACCTACCTAAGTCCCCGCAACTCTCTCTCTTAGGCTGAAGTTGCAAATATATATAAGGCCATCATCAGACCTACAATGCTTTATGGTGCACCTCTGCTGCGGCACCTCTACAAAATCACGCTTCACAAGCTGCAGAGCTACCAGAACTCCGTCCTCCGGCGGATTTTCCGAGCAACTTAATTGCAGAGGGCCAAAAACAGCATCATCCACCAAGAACTCCAGCTTCCCCCTGTGCCGGAGGCACATCAAACTCGGGCTGAAGGCCTGTATTCACCCGCTATTCAAAGAAATCACCCCTCCAACAAGACCTGGGAGGTGGCAAAGCATGGTCCTCTTGGTTGACGTTATAGCCGAAGGAAAGACTTCGAAAGTCTGAAGTCATTCACACCATCACCACCATTAGCCGGAATGGTGCCTCCCCACTCTTTGTAAGTTCCCTGGCTATCATGCTACGATAGTAAACCCGCCTTCAGCGGACCCTGTAAACCTTTCTTAAAATGCCATGCGGCAAAACAAGAGTATGTATGTATATATATTGTATATGTTTATAAATAAAGACATTGAGGAGGTTCGAAAAAAAACTGATTAACACAACATTATATTTAGATATATAAATATAATACATAATTTTCTGGTCTTGTCCGCAATGTTACAGGTTGATGAGCTTCGAATTACCATCGAATCATCTGTTAAGTACACAAATTATCATATTATCTACTTTATATTGTTTCTTTATTTGGTATTGAGAATATCAAATTACAAATTCCTGAAATGTAGAAATGTATTGATGGATCATTTTTCGTATGGAAGGGAAATCAATCATGACATGGTAAATTTTGAATTTCAATAAGAAATATTTTGTAAATTATAAAAGTTTAAACGACAACGTGTTAAATACTGTATTTAAAGTATGAACTTTAAACATTAATTATATACCCAGATAAAATATCACAACTTCATCGTAGACGACTGTTTTACGTCTTAATATTAATCTAAATCTGTTAATAACATATACCGCCATTTTAGTATAATAAAACATCAATTCTAGCACCTGTTGCTCTCTTCCTTAGTGAATTTGATAAGAAGGAAAGAATTTTTGTTTTAGACTGCATGAATTAAATGATTTATTGTTAATTCTAAGGACAATATCTTGAGGTAATAATAGTGCCAACATTAGGAACACAGCATAAACACTTGCTCCTTTTGTTGACTTTAGTGTCAAATTAAGGAAAATGACTGTCAGTGATACATACAAAAATTGTGAGTTTAGGTTTTCATTAGGTATCCATTTGTGATATTCATTTCTAGTGACTGGAACCTTAAATTGACAACGTGTTTTACCATTGTTGACAGTCTGTCCCAAATATTGACAGCCAACTTTTTAGAAGAGTTTATTAAACTATTAGGCATAAAATATAAAAAAATATTGTTAGTTATATGTACATAACAAGTAAATACAACTTTCTGTAGAAGGATTAAGAGATAAATGAACATTATCGATAAGGTTTGATTGTTTTTGTTTAATGGCGTAAAACACCACTAGTCAACACCATTAATTTCTTATTTAATTTTTTTTATATTTGTTTTATTATTTTTTTTCGTCTTTACGATGTATTATATTATATTTGGGACACTAAATTTCGTGATATTAAAAACTGAAATACTAATTTTATAATCGTCTTGAAATATTCGGGTTAAATCCTAAGCTATTAAGGGGTGACGTGAAATACCTGGAATATATGGCTAATTGTCAAATTGTTACTATATTAACATTTCGTAGACGTTTGTTTCGAGATAAGAAAAGAGTGGGTGAGCCTCATATAAACTATTCTTAGTCTAGTCGACACGACCTCCTACGACATTTACGGCTGAAGGTACCTCAGGGCTTGATGTCCTTTTTAGTTTACTCCTTGGGCTTTCGTTCCATAGAGATTGCCATCTAGCTTTGATTTCTTTTTCTAGAGGTTCGCTCATTTTGATGGAGTTAAACTTGCTTTACCCCGTTATGGGGAGCGAGTACTGTCTCGGGATTTAATCGGGATGCCAGGATAATCACTGATAGTTATTATCCAAAAATAAGTTAATTAATTAATTGATATTGAGTCCTGCAAAACTATTATTTAGGCTTTTTGTGTGTATACCAGTTTACCAATTAAATACCTTTATATTTATAAAATGTTGCTACCATTAACTATATAATATAATAAGGGGTGGTATTGTGTAATATGGTAGTATATAAACTAAATAAAGGAAATAAGTATTTATTTACAATTTATTGATAAATGACGTTATTAAAATGATTCAGATAAACGATTGCCATAAAATATGATTATTACATTATTACTTATTGCCTAATATATAATTATAGCTCCTGATTTGAATGATTCATGCCTTGGGATGGAGTTCCGTAGGTGTCGTCTTGTTCATAAGGGATGGCGTCCAGGTCTCCTAGACGTTCTTAGGACTTCGTCTAAGCCGTGGAGTTCCATTTCTGAAGAGTCCTTCTGAGGACCTCTTATCTCACACGTCTTCTTACTTCTGTACCTCTACTGCTTCTCCCGTTTCGTCTTCAATCTCTTCTCTTTACTTCTGCCTCCACTTGTTTCAAAAAGGAGCGTCACCTTTTTGGAATCTTATTTCCTCATTGGCTATCATCAAAAATACACTCCCAAGAAAAATACGTTAAAGGGGATGGTACATTTAGAAAAGTGTTTGGTGCAGGGTTTGTTTATAATTGACCTGCTCACTGACAAAGCCAGCAGGCACATACCCAGCACAGATATGACAAGACATATGGCAAAGACCCCTACAATATTAATAATTGGTAATTCCTAGATACATACCCGAACCCATTTAAATGGAACTGACATACTCAGATTTTGTAGTGTGTTGAAATTGATGCCGTAATTTCCAGGTGTTCCGCATTTATAAAATATAAACTTCTTACTCGCTTAACAACTCTGTAATTATTGTCATATTGTTGTGGGTCAAAGACAAACAAGTCAAGTGCTACTGTTATTGCGTTGAGTCCAACAGTGAATATGTTACGCAGTTTGTAGGGATTAAGTTTGTATGCTGAATCATTTGTTATGAAGGATGGTGCTGATGATTGGTCTGATTTAAATCCATCTGTACAAATTATAAAGAAATCCTTTATATCCTTATATCCTCCAATGTTTCTAAGAAGATGAGAAAAGTGGGCTTTGCATTCAGATGGTTCGGTTTTATTTTTGGGCAGGTCTAGAATGGTTTCATTGTCTTTGAAGGTCCATTGGTGGATGATTGTTTTCGGGTTTGTCAATTGCTATCATTTAGAAAAAACAGATACATTACGAATGACGTATCCCACCATCACGATAATGGGGACTTATAAATAGTACAAAGCACTTCGTTAAAATTTAATGAACTAATAATTAATAAAATATCTACAATGTAAAAAATACTTAACATCTCAACTCGGAATGTTTTTTTTGTTTTTTTTTTTGTAATTTATTTAAAGATAAGTTAATACACAATTTATCGAACCAGATAAAACATGACTTTATTCACAATAGGTCCATGATCAGAGAAGCAGCTGGCAGAAACGAAATCGATAATGAAGTTGAAGTCTAATTGTGTAGGCCATTACGACAGTGTTGTTAACCAGCGCAGCCGGTGACGTTGGTAACAGCCTAATTAAAATGTTCCATCATAAAGACCAACGCTCGTAAATTAAGCTGTTTTTGCACGTCCATTGCTTCCTTTGGCACTTTATTATGACTAAATTAATTAAATTAAATTTTAAACCCGGCTTTATTTAGTTATATTATCAGATATTACAAAGTCAATTACCGAACCAATCCATGATTACAAAGTTTGATTGTTTAATTATTGCCCGGTAACAACAATATAAGCAATGTGATAATATTTTCCATTTTTTTTTTTTTAACTTTTTACTTTCATTTACCTCCATATAGAATATATAGCAAGGGAAACTAATCGTGCAAAATTTTGAATATGAGTTTACGACGGAAATACATGTTTTGAGGTTTCCTGAGTCCAAATAACCTAGACTCATAATATGGTGTGTATGTGGTCAGGTTAGCTCAAGAATGGAAAAGCCTTGCGTAACTAAAATTATATAGTGGAGTGTATAAAAAAAAATAATCGTTTTCAAATAGATTCAAGATTTCAAAGGACTGTAAATATTTTAATTCTATTTAATACTTACCAATACTGATAATAATCCCTTTAGAGCATTCTCTAAGCTTGTTTGATCCCATTCGACTTCTTCAAAAAAAGCCTTAGTTTATTATTTATTTCAAAGAAGAAACATGACAGTGTCCTACGAAATTCTCGTAATTTTAAGGCATTACTAGAAAAAAACTCGTGAAATTATTAAATATGAAGGGGAAGGTGTCCTTGACCAGCGCACTGCGAGGCGTTGGGTTGAAACCATTAATAGATATTGATGAGGCTCTACAGGAAGCTCTTGAGCAAAATTCTCCCACAAGTACTCGTGAGCTTGCCAGGGAGTGTGGTGTGTCGATAGATATTGTTAGTCGTCATCTACTCTCCATGGGGTAGGTGAAAAAGAGCAGCAGACTGGTCCCTCACCAACTTACTCCTCACCAATTAGCAATCACTTTCCGTCAAACCAAAGAAAAGTTTAAAGAATTTCATGGGTTCAAACTCCTGCCTTATCCATCATATTGTCCAGACGTCGCACCATGGGATTACTACTTGTTTAGATCCATGGCTAGTATTTCGATCAAGGGGAAAAATTTGATAATTTTACGGAAGTTGAAATTGCAGTCCAAGAGTTCTTTGACAGCCATCTCAAAGATTGTTATCAGCGTGGGATCGAGCGATTGGCTAGCAGGGGGCTGATGGCTGTAGGTAACAATGGACTATAGTTTGAGTGTTAACTGTATTTTATATGAAAGAAATAATAATACAAATATTTAGTTGAAAAACGTTCATTTTTTTTTTATACACCCCATTATTTTTAGGGTGGATATAACTGGGACTGGCCAATAACTTTTTTCGCTAAAATCGAATGACCGTAATTGCTACTTTATAAAATAGATTTTTCACATATTTTTTTCCCACAAAACGGCTCTAACGATTTTAATTAAACTAATGAGAAATTTATTGATCTTTCAAGTCAGACAGATATGGAATAGTCTAATACGGCTTAAATGCCGAATATTCAAAAAGTTTCCTCTAAAGGAACTTTAATTTTTTTTTTATTTGAACCAAATTAAAAGTTCTATTTGTTAGCAATAATAAAAAAAATACAAAATATTAAATAATTTTAAGAACAACTATAGGAGAAAAAAAAGAAAAACCAAAGGCATCAGACTTGGACGGAAAAAGTCGAGACCATCCGAATTTTTCCAATTGCATTAGGTCTTCGTTTTCCATGTTACACTATTGTATTCCTGTCAGGAACAAAATTTATACTTGTAGCTCCCACCTCAAGAAAATTTTATAAAAACAGAAAAATACATTTTTTTAATATAATTTTCGCCTTCCTTAGTTTTTTTTTTTTTTTTTTCAAAAATCACAAAATACTTTGACATGAGCATAAGTTATAGTTGTGTGATGCACGAACTGCACCAGATTTTTGTATCAGTATAAGTATATTACCCTAATTAATATTCTAACTAACTTTATTTAACATCCTTCATGTACTTTTTACACTGAAGATACAGAAATTTTTCCTTTATTTCCATCCTTCCTAACTTTCGGTTAAATAAAAGCCAAAATTAATAGCACTGCTTACTACGCTGATAAGTTGCATCTGAACGTACATGAAAAGAAAAAAAAATCACTAATTTCGAACCCTTTCATATTTATTCCAATAAAATTACAAGTTAACCTGGAAGTAATTGTTTTCATTTCTTTTAGGACTCTAATCTGAAACTAATGGCAAAAGGCGATAGTAAAAAGTTTTCCACTGGCTGGGAATGCGTAGGGTTCATATGCAAGATTTTTCAAAATGGACGCCTTATATTTTCATGTTTATTGCCAATAACTCCTAATCTATTAGAATTAGCTTAAATATGTAAATTAATACGTAGTAAAATTTAAAAGATTAAATGTGTATGGACGTATATGTGATCTTAAATATCGTTATGAAGTGTAGTGTAATCGGAACATGGTTTCTAGTGGCTAGTGTATTTTCTTCCTTACCTCAAGATTATCTCCGCACTCATCTGGCAAGGTTAGATCTAGACATTTATAAATATTGCTTAAGACACATTTCTCAACGATTTTTCTTCGTTCTTCATTATAATAATAGAATAAGTAATTTTCTTTGTTTTCCTTTTTTTTTCTTACTAATACGCAGAAATAATTTTTTTTGTCTTGTGTATTTTTTTCCTTAATATTATATGTATTAATTTTTATGTACAATATCATAAAAAACACTGTTATTAGGAAAATCATTCTCTTTCATGGTGCATTTATCAAATTTCAAATTAATATAAATAAATTCTTTAGGTTTGATACTTACCGAGATACAGTTTTTTTAACACGAATATTTTTTCCACATATCGAGGAACAAAATTTTATGAAGCAAATATTACAAAAACTACTATTATAAGGAAAATTATCCTTATAAATTACTTTATAGTGGATTTAACAACTATCAAAATGAGCCCTCTTTCTAGACTAAGAGGTGCAACATTTTATGAATTTATTTTGGCATCGAAATAACGAAAATTTTTACACTTTGGAAGATTATCAATGTAGAGTACCCTATAGTGCATTTAACAAATTTAAAATTAAGAGCTTATAGACTTATGTAAGTCAAATAGCTTCCAGAGATATCGAGATTTTTTAAATGACAAAATCGTGTGAAAATATTAAAAAGCTGTGTAAATGTGAAAAAAATATCTAGGATTAATAATTTTATCTATTCCAGTGATATACCAAAATTGGAATAGTTCAAATCCTCAATAACTGGGGGAAAATTATTTAGTTTTACAACTTCATCCTCGCTGAGTAGCAGTAGTAGACTTATCTCCCTGCTAAACCCCCTTCTGGTTTTAGAAATTCGATAAGCCTCCAGGCAGCCTCACCTGTGATATTGCCATAGGAAAAATCTCCGATGGTGGAGCAATCTTTTACACCTAATTTTGTGATTTATTTAAAAGAAAGCAACTCAATATTCCAACTCCTAGGAAATTACCAGTACCGAAACTGGATTTTCCATATGTTTTTATTGGCGACAAGGCCTTTCTACACACTGTACACAAAATTAATGAAACTTTTTTCATTGAAAAATAGCACAAATGAACAAACAACATTAAACTATGAAGCTGAGTGTGCACTTGAAAATGCTTTTGGTAACATTGGATTAAGATTTGGGGCATTTGCAATAATAATTAGCCTCGAACCTATCAAGACTGGGAAAATAACACTTGCCTGCTATTACTTGCATGACTATTAAATAAAAGAGTTCCGGAATTCAGTTAACCAATTAAACGAAACAGAAAAATAGAGACAAGAGGTTGGTTCAAATTTTCGTGCGACTCAGCAGAAAGGTGATGACACTAATGGAACATTAATCAGTGAACAAAATTGTGCATGTTTAATACTAAAAAAAAAAAATTAATCAACTCACCTTTCCAGTATCGTAGACTTCCAGCTGTAATTTCGTTATTTACCAAAACATTTTAGTGCATGGAGTATCAATGACGAAGGGTTGTACGCATTTTCTTTGACATTACCTGATCTAGGAATAACAATAATTTAAATATAGATTGTGTTAAACCATTCATGTAAATCTAAATAAATATAACTCTTCTTTCTGAATCTTCAAAGTTTTATTTGTTCTAGTAATAGCACTACACTGTTTTGAGGATATTTTGTGCAATGATCACTTAGCTCTATTTAATTTTATTGGTAGACAAAATTTTGAATTTCCTCCATTCTATCTATCTATATATTTGATGGTAACTACCGTTACAGCTTTGGCGTATTAACATTAAAGGAGACAATTCCAGGCTACATCCGGATCGGAAGAGTTACCTTCTCCTTCCTCTGGAAACAAGAGCGTGGCAGACCCTTACGCAAGATAGAAAGAACTGGAGGCCAAGTCTTGATGCGGTGAAGACCCTTACGGGGTTTTAGTGACAGTGATAATGATGATGATTTCAGGTATAGAATGATGGTTTTAGAAAATATTTATCAATATCATCCTCTTTTTTGTTTATAAATGTAATAAAAATATATATTTTTTTCAGCAATTGATATATTTAACTAAATAAGTAACTATTTAAATAATCTGCTGTCTAATTAAAGTAGTATATAGAATTAAGTTGCCCTTGGTGCGAAATAGAGATAGACCGTGCACACAGTCAATCCTTGAACCACCTATTTTTTATTGAGCTAACACCTCAATAAAAAATCATATAGCTGCTGGAAAAAATGACTTACAAGCTGAGCCATGTGGACAGTGAGCTCACCAAATTATGATAGGATATCCTTAGATCTGAAATATTTGCAATAAGGAATCTATACTGAGACCATAGGAAAGGACAATCATCTACACCGTGTTTGATAAGAGCGGAAGATTCCTCTACCTTGATTATTGAGGAATCTCTCTTGTTCCTGGCCTGCATAAAATTAAGTAATGTTTGTCTGAGATTGCTACTGTATACAGAAGGAAAGTCTAGCCAATTCTAAAGTGGCTTTAGGAGGGGAAGGACCAAATATTATCTCTTCAAATAATTAAATTTAGGATTGCCAATCATAATAGCATTTATCACAAAGAGCCATTCAATGCTAAAAAAGGTAAAGGTGATCCATGAGGAATGGCAAGTGTTTGTAACAAAAAAAGGAACCAAGATCTGCCGAATTTTACTAATAAATGATTAAGGCAAAATGATTAAGGTGCTCTTGCCTGCCAAATCTTCTATAGATTAATGAAGCTTCCAGTATACGTAGACGACATCAGGGTAATTGATTACCTGCCTAATGCGATTGTCGAATCACACATACTGCATGTAAATGTGGCAAGAAAGGTAGGACTCCATACATACAATAGGGGAACAAGGAATATTGTTTCTGGAAAAATATAAATTCCAGGAAAAACAATCACGATGGTTCACTTTAAATTTCACAAGGTAGCAGAATTTGTCTATCTCAGATCTTAGGTGATACAAGACAATGATCCAGAACTAGATGTAAGGAGAATTTTGACTTCTAAAAGGTCCTTCATTGGCCTCACGTATTACCTTAGATCAGACCGTTAACAAGAAATACCAAAGTGGATTTATATAAAACACTTATCCGGCCGGCACTATGTATGGATTAGAAACGTGAACTACGTTAAAGATTAGTACATAGGAACTGTAAGTATTGAAGGCAAAGGTTCTCCGTCGGATTTTTGGAGCAGTTATAACTAACTAAGTTGGTGTAGTCAACCAACCAAGAGATCTACAACCAGTTTTAATAGATGGGCTACATGCGAAAAAAAAGAAACGATAACTGACAGATCCCCTTTTCAGTGTAAAGCGATGTAAAAGTAAAGAGTTGAGGTGGTCGATGTAGCAAATGATCCTTCGAAAATACCTGGTGTCATAATTGGATTGTGGTCGTTACACTATTTCTAGTAAGAATATGAATGTTCGTAGGAAGCAAACAAGAAGCAAGAACAAAACGACAAGGGGCCGTTCAGTTGGTGTTTCATCGGAGGGACTGTGACGTGGTCGTAATATCTTTCTTAACTGTCAATTAAAATTAAATATTTCAGTTAATAATAAGTTAATAAAAGGGAAGTAAAATAGGAGAGATGTTACTTTCTATTCATATAGTCGATCTGCCCTTGAGTCACCTTAAGTCATCTCTACATTGGTATAGTCTGGGGTCAGATAAGAATCATCCTAAAATCATTTCCTCCTTTTGAATTTTATTGGGAAAATCAAAAGGCTCAGCTTGGAGGAATAATAAGTAGGAAATAATAGTCCAACCTGCTGGTCTGGTTTCCTAATTTATAACAGTATTAATAATTTCATATATATTGTAAATGACATAAAACTACTAAAATACTATCCTGTATTTGCAGAAAATTGATTTTAAATCCCACCAAATCACATTTACCCTTCGTCGTAAACCAATGACCTCTTTGCCAAAAGTATCCTTTAATAATACCCCACTTATTCCTATCGAACAGATACGTTACTTAAGATTACACCTCGACAAACGACTGACGTGGAATCCTCATACAATCGATTTCAACTATTACTACATTTACTTGAAAAACGGTCTAAATTCCCAATCCATTACAAAACACTGATCTACATGACTATTATAAGGCCTATCTGGACATACGGAGTTGAACTTTGGGGCTCCACTAAACCATCAAATTTCTCCCGAATCCAACCTTACAGTCCAAAATCCTTTGTAAAATCCTTAATGTTCCTTACTTTGTCACAAATCAAGTCATCTATCATGACTTTTATGTCCCATATGTTGCCGATTTGGACAAAACCAGATACCATTCCTTCCATGGAAAACTTCCCAACCACCTAAATCCACTTGTTTGGCTTCTCCTTCATTACTTAATAATCCTCCTAGGCGTCTGAAAAGAAGATGGCCTCGAGATCTTCCCCTCTAGAAATGTTATTGGAGTTCTATCAGTGGGTAGATTCTCCACATGTTTGTATCATGTCCCTATCTCACCTACAGCAAATTTACTTGTTGTATATATGTTATACAGTTATAAATAAATGATTAAAAAAATAAATCTACTTTACTGAAATGAGGTAACAATAAGGTGTTGTAGGCATACGTATGAAGTAAATGAGTAAGTATCAATGCAGGACATTCACCAACTTTTAAATTACATTCTCATTAACATAATTAAAAAGACAACATATATTTTCTTGATGTATGAGTATATATGGTAGAAAGAAAGGCCTAGGAGACGTAGTGAGGTAGAGAAGAGAGCGGGAGTGGCGCTGCGGGCGGAGAGAAGGCGCCAGTAGCTGGCCAGCCGGCGGCTCGATATGACCGCCCCCCGCCGCTGATGGATGAGGAACGAACGCCGTGCATGGAGCCGCGCGTGGCGCTCCTCCTCGTGACGGTCGCTGTTACGGTGGTGGCGACGGCCATGCTCTGCGCTGCCATCATGACTGACCATTGGGAGCACGTCTCCTGGGACAGGTCGGCCGTCGAGCGGCTCGCCACAGCCGGAAACCTCACCAACACTCAGGTCCGCACGGCCCCGCTATCTTCTCTCTTGCTTCTTAGTTTTTCCGCTCTATCCTTCCAAAGCAGCGGCTGCAATTTATACTTTAGAGCACAGTTTGAGCATATCTTGTCTCTTATTTGCATTCCTTACACGTCCTTTCAAGCAATAAACATTACTACCAAATTGTCCCTGACACATAAATAAAAAAAAGACTGATTGGATTTACATAAACATCATCCTAAAACCACATCTTCCTTATTTGTATAGAAATCACTGGTCAATTTGTAATATGCATTTTGAACTCACTACAAATCCATTGAAAAAGCTCAAAAATCTAATGAAAACTATAGTATATCTATACTAGAGATTATAAATTCTTTATTTAAAATTATTAGTGATGCACGTAATGCACACAGAACTACATCTGATAGCATTTTTTATATTGTTAATATTATTCGATTATTGATATTCAATCAGGGCGAATTTATGTGATTGTATTGAAATTGTCGCTATTATTTAATATATATATTTAATTTACCATGGTTGATAGTAAATTGTCAGGGTCAGATTAATCCAAACAATATCGTTATATTATTTATGCACTATAATGCAATATTTTGTCCCTATAACAGAAAATCTTTAAATATTATATTAATCATGTTATAAATAAAATTTAGTAACAATTAGAACATTGAAAATATTTTGAGTTCAAGTACATAATTAAATTTTTCCGTTAGTCATAGTAAATCTAACTTAAAGTTAGGTTACAAACGTAGTAGATAAACAATAACAATGTTTGGTTTATTTTAATTAAAAAAATCAGGTTACTAAAAGACAAAAACTTCTTAGTTGTAATCATATACCTATATTATGAATATGTTTTAATGTATTCAATTTTATTTAACATTTAAAATTACAAAAAAAAATTGAAAATGACCTTTTACTGCAGTCGTTTAAAACTAACACAAGGCCAAAAATGCAGACTCGGCATTGGATAAATTTACTAAATAACAAACTATAAAATATTTCTATTTAAAAAAATAATAATAATTTATCGAGCAATAAACCATATTACCTTTGCTATATTATTCATTATTAATGTTGAGAACAATTGTCATTAGTAGAGTGCTGACGTAGAGCGAAAGGTCTGCCCTCAGCTGGCCCAGTAAAGTGCAGCCATATATCACACGAACGATTCTTTTTGAGCTTATTTTAAAGCCATAAAGTTAGCACTGAGCTCCAAACGCCTGATTTATTCACAAGCTAATCTTAAGTAGATATTCATTTTAGGGCTGAGAAGTTCCAATATTTTTTTCTAAAGAAA
Organism: Halyomorpha halys; assembly: GCF_000696795.3. Classification (NCBI taxonomy): domain Eukaryota; kingdom Metazoa; phylum Arthropoda; class Insecta; order Hemiptera; family Pentatomidae; genus Halyomorpha; species Halyomorpha halys. Next base: position 140,851 of record NW_027111153.1, on the reverse strand, counting down.
TGGGCGTCCGCCACAATTTGAATCTTTAGATAATATATAAATTAAATAATTATAAATCAATGGTTTAACATAAAATATAAATTAAAAATAGTGTTTAAATCAGAAAATAGTTCGTTTTACGGTAATCAGAAATCAATAAAAGGAATAAAAAAAGAAAAGTATAATTTATAAATTATTATTATTTTTTATAAACTATTTTTTTAAAAATTTATTTAAGTGTTTCGACCACTCGGGCTATTTACACTGGATTTACAAACTAGATTACAATTGGCATGTTAAAACAGTTGAAATTACAAAGTAAGCAATTTGCAATTACAATTACATATTAACAATTACAATTTACACCTCACAAAGTTACAACTAGAACTGACGTAGTTAGTTAATTACTGTTGTGGGGTCGTCTCTGATCATTTCCTGTACACGTGAAGAGAATCGGTGTGATAAAGTATTTTTAAAGTACGCTGTAGAGGATGTTCAAGACTCGATTTACACTCGTCCTGTATTTTAGAGAGTTTTGAGAATTACGAAATGAAAAACGGAAGTTCCGGTTACTGAACGGAAGTTACGATGAATGAAATTTCTTTTGACAATGCAGTCAACTTTGTTACATTTTCCACTTTTTATGTAGGGAATTCATCTCTGAAACTTCCAATTCAGTAGTATCTAAAAATATCTACTTTCAAAGTGATATCATATCGGGTTTTTTTTCGATCCGGCGTATCCCAAATGAGTAAATCAAAGAAGTCATCCGTATAAAAATAGAGGAAATTTTAAAATTAGAGAATCCTTCATTGAAAATATCTCTATCAAAAATAAATTCTACAGTCCAACCAAATTAAACTTGTATCACAATAACTACGACAGACTTCAATTTCAAAACTTCCAAAAAAAAAAAATTAAAAGAGAGTGGTGTTAATCGGAGTCGTGAGTACCCTCTGTACAGGTTGTCCCGTAAAAGATTTACAATATTTAAAGAGGTGATATAGACCTCGAAAACAACGTAAGTTCATACCATAGTCCGTTTACTCAGAAAACAGGAAAAAAAAATATTAATCATAAGTAAAGAGCAGTTATTGTGTTTGTTTATCCAGAGATGATAACTGAGTCGTTTATTTCTATAACCCAACCAAAATATTTTAAAACATAGAATTGAAAGGATTTTGAAAAGAAACGAGATAATATATTAATATATAAATAGTATATTTCTGTAAATATAGTTGATAATATCCTACTTGAATTCGGAATAATTTCGATACAAATAAGTATCCCTATGTAAATAAGCAAATAAGCTATGTACTGCCTTGAGATTTAATCGGGATGCCAGAATAATCGCTGAAGGCAATTATCAAAAAATAAGTTAATTAATTAATTATATATTGAGTCCTAAAAAAATATTATGATTGGATTATTTTCCAAAGGCTATTTGTGTGTTTACCAGTTTACCAATTATATTTATAAAATGTTGTTACCATTAATTATATAATATAATAAGGGGTGGTATATTGTGTTATATAATAATATATAAACTACATAAAGAGATTAACTATTTATTTACAATTTATAACTATGATTAAAATGGTTGTAATGATTCAAATAAACGGTTGCCATAAAATATCGATTATTACATTATTACTTATTGTTTAATTTATACTTATAGCTGCTGATGCCGTGGGATGTAGTTCCGTAGGTGTCGTCTTGTTCATCAGGGATGTCCAGGGCTCGTGGCCCTTCTTACGACTTCGTCTGGTCAAAGTGCATTTTGCTCTACTCCGGTTTCTGCTGCTCTCTCAAACCTGGCCCTGTCTCGTATAAAACTTTCTCTTGACTGTTCATTTTTTCTGATCTAGATTTCCTGTACCTTTTCTCCCACTTCCCTTTTAGGGCGTTACCTTATTTTTTTAATCTCCTTTCTCATTGGCCATCGGTGACCGAACGCTCCCGAAGTATGCATCCCCCTCCTCAAGCCCGAGAGTGGATGAAAATGTTGTCCAGGAAGGGCCTGCACCTGCTTAATTTGATTCCGGTCCCTCGTCAAACCTGTCATTTTTGTTAGAACACTTAAAGGTTAGCCAATCTAATTTTCTCAGGGGACTCTGGTAATGTGACAAACTTAACACAGATGTTTTCATATCCGGGGACGCCCTAAAGGGTTCGTAGAAGGATACCCAGACGAGGTATAGGGGCAGATGACGAAACACCTTGATAATACCCAGGATTGTCAAGAGGTCAATACATATATATATTTAAAAGGAAGATAGTCCGGGTGCGGTTAAAGAATTATGAGCCAACGTTTCGCCCCCGTTGCAGGGATTCATCAGGGCTGTAAGTTGGTAAGCGGCCAAGGAAATGAGGTGATAGTTGACAACTGTCACCTCATGAGAAAATGCTAATAAATACCATTACGACTATTTGAGTTTTTCTTTTAACGCACCCGGCGATCTTCCAGAATATATATTTTTTGTTTTAATTCTTGATTTTATAACCCTTAACAGATATTGTCTCTTACTTTGAGATAGAAGAGAAAATATTATATCGTTATATTGGCATGAAACACTCAACAAAATTTGACCTCACAGAATCACTAAAATATTTCAATTTGGTCGGATTCCCCTGTCCTCTATTACACGTCTTAATGTAATCTTTAGATGCACATTGGTTTATCAAAATATGTTTTTGACATAATCTATAAGCTTTCAATTCAGCTGAAATCAATTCAATGTTAATTAAAATAAACGACCACAAACATATTTAACTATATTTAATTGTATTGAAAAACGTGTTAAAAATAGGTTGACTCTCAATCTACTGCTAATTTTCTCTGCCTTTTGTGTTACATCTATGAAAATACAGTCTAAAGGACTGAGAATACACCATATTTTTTAAATCCCACTTTCTTTTCTCTTTATTAATAAAAAAGTAATATAAAAGCCTAACGAGCATAAAAATATAATATAAAAATATTAATAAATAATATAGTGTATATGAATAAATACAAATGTGAAGTGGTAATAGTTTAAAGGCCCTCTGTCTGTACTGTTTGAACTGGAATATCTGCGCATGAGAAATGTTGTCATATATGTTTTGTTTTTCAAAAAGGAGTAATTTATTCTTTATTGGTTTTTTTTTTTTTTCCTTTTGTGATTATATTTTTTTTTATTTGACTTTAACTCACCCTCTTCTTCGCTGAGTGTGGGCAATAAAGGCGATAAACGAATAACTAAGGATAAATCAAAATTTGCGGTTATATAGTCTGGCGCCCAACGTAGGAAAATAAAAATAAAATAAATAAATAAAAAACATAAAGAATAAATTACTCCTGAGGCGCCACATTATTTTTTCTTGGAAATAACGAAAACCCCTTAGCATTATGCCCACAATATAACTAAAATATACCCCTATATAAACAATTGTTGAATTATGACCACTGGCGAATACCTTTACATGTAGATAACAGAAAACCTAGGGCTGTTACCTATTCACCTGTTGAATTATCGAAGTATTCCGTGAACAACAACAAAAAAAAACATAAGTAAATTAACAAGTTGAAAGCAGGGAAAGAACTGCAGAACTATATGTACAAAAGTTTAATAATAATAGGAAATCTATATACAAAGAATGAAAAAGAAAAAAAAAAGAATTCTTTTCAATTAATTAAACAATTAAAACTTATAGGTTGACTTAACCTTAACTTAATGCTTAAACTTAATAACTATATTTACATTATTATTCTCTTATTCAGGACATGCTGAAGAAACGTCACTGCACTATATCCCCACTTCTAGTGTTAATGGCCGTCCATTGAAGTAAAACACCATAATTTTGAAAAACAAAACATATATGACAACATTTCTCATATGTTGATATTCCAGTTCAAACAGTACAGACAGGGGGCCTTTAAACTACTACCACTTCACATTTAACAATCGTAACGTGTTCCGAAATCAAACTGTCACCTTCACTAAACCAAAACCCACTCGTCTGAACATACGTGTTCAAGATCAAAACTATCGCCTTCACCAAAAAAACAAAATCCACTCCTCAGAACATATCGCTCGTGTTTTGTTTTACACCATGACAACCGTAACACCTCTTGTCTACACAGATCTAGTCAGTGTTTTTATTTCACCATGACAACCGTAACACCCCTTGTCTACGCAGATATCGCCAGTGTTTTTATTTCACCATGACAACCGTAACACTACCCCGTTGTATTCTAACTTTTTCTGTAATATATGAAGTAATGCAAGAATCTGATCAATCTTTGAACGATTTCGCCTAAAACCACAATGATAATAACCAATAATTTATTCAGCGTATTCCACTAATTAATATTAGCGTATGCACCTAATTAATATTAATGTTAATATTTTATAACATCCAGGAGGGAGTGAAATTCCTCGATAGTTATTACAAATCATCCCAGGCCCCTTTTTGTGAACTGGAATAAGTATAGACACCCTTCATTCCTCAGGCATTTCCTCAATTTCCCAGATCTTTTTAACAAAAAGGTGTATTTAAGAAACTTTAGTTTCACCACATGCCTTGATTAGTTTACTAGGAATATTGTCAGTCTCCGCTGCTTAATTAGGTTTTAAATTTCCGAAGGCTATTTCGATTTCCTCCTTAATCGGTTCTCCTATTCACGGTTCAGCCCTCTGGTATTCAGTAGGGGGATATTAACAATTATTTTCCGTATTCACACTAATAAGTGTTTCTTAAACGAATCCAATATATCAACCAAATTAGCTAAAATATTATTATTTTTATCTTATTTCCTTCGCTACGGAGTACCAAAATTTACGTGATCGGTTAATATCTTTGTAAATTTCAACGAATAAAAAAATATAAGTTTGAACAGGATTTCAGTAAAGGCAAAGGACTGGGAAAATGAGTGGGTGGGCAGTAACAGTGATGAGAACACTTACACAACCAAGGAATTAAAGCAAGTACTTTCTTCCGTAAACTTTTAATTTTGACAAAGGACTGAGGCTCAAACGTGAAGACAGGCACAGAATGTATTGTTTCTACATTATTTTTTATATGTTCAGATTCAGAAGTGCTTCACGATTCTGGCCTATAAATAACGGAGCGAGCATTTTTTTCAGGTTGTAATTAAGGTTCCAGATATCCATAAAAGGAGCACATATAAGTGCATACAAGACCATAAGCTTATAAATGTATGATTATACATTTTTTAAATACATTTCTAATGACTTTTTAGCGAGATAAATTATATAACTGTCGTATATTGAAACAGGTTTACTATATTACCATTTCAAATTTTTCGCTTTTCGAACATTTAAAAGTTAGAATTTCACAAAGAAACATTGAAAATGAAATGGAAAATAGTTTATTGTTCTAGGCCAAGGTCCCTTCAGAACAATTGTAAGTTAATTTTAATTTTACCACATATATTGGCCAAAAATAATATGGTCACACTTAATTATAACCTATATTAACATTTTATATAAATAATTTTAGATATAGAGATAAAAAAAAATTAATTAAACTGACTAAATACATAAAAAACAAAACAAAATAGTAGTTAAATCTGTATTATTAAAATATCGGATCAGATTGGTGAAGTAAAAAATAATTACATATAAGGGTTTTAAACGAGGAAGGGTTGGGACAAGACGTATGTTAGGGGTAATGGAGTTCCAGTGATAAGCAGCTCGGGTAAAAAATGATTTTTCAAAGCGGTTCGGTGATGTGGAGGGTAGATGTTAGATAAACAGTACCTGGTAGTACGAGATTGGACTGAGAATTTGAATTGCAGGTTTTCTAGGATATAGGAAGGGCGTTGAGTACTAATTACTAGGAATAGAAAGGAAGCTAGGAAATACTGGCATTGGAAGGACGGATAGAGCCACTTCAGCTCGGAGTAATACTGGGTTATGAGCGTATCTCTGGTGATCCCGAAAATAAATTGTACTGCGCAATTCATAAGACAATTAAGTTTAGATTCGATATTACACCAATATCCACCATATCCCAGGCAGTCATAGTCAAAGTGGGAGAAAACAAGAGAGGGAACTAAGAGTTGACGGGTTTTAAGTGGAAGAAGATACCAATTCTATTGAATCTTAATTAGGATATAGGAACTGATAAATTGTTTGATTAGGTTTTGTTTTTAATTATTTTTAATCATTTAGCTACATTATTTTAGAAGTAAAGATTATGCGGTATGAAAGAAGGTGATTTAGGATGATCACCTTCGGCTTCAGATACTTAAGTATTCTTCCGAACCTCACTAAAATAATAAATATTCTTAACAACTTTTAGTTTAACAATAAACTAAAGACACCTGTAAAAGTTTATACCATTCTCATTACACTCTGACAAGAAAACATTAACATATTTCATGTAGATCATAAAGTAGCTCACTGACCGGCCATTATTATTGATTATAACATAGCAGTAATAAATAAAATGTAATTTTGTTTAACCAGCTTTTGAAAAAAATTATCACAAAAACTCCTATAATAATTATTTTAAGACACTAGTTAAAATAAACTAAAACAATAAACTTTATGCCGTTGTAAAACCTAAACCTTAAATGGGCACGAACTCTGAGGCTATTCCTATTTTTATCACTCTTGTTAACGAAACCTTATAATTCCGAATATAAACTATGAATGGTGTGCTTTAACCTTATTTACAAATAAAAAGACTCTAGAAATTCTATATTATTTATTATTAAGGTAGTAATCCTTCATTAATTGACCTCCCAATTGTAGAAGCTTACAAAAAATATCCATATATTTCTCAAAAAAAAAATTAATAATGAGATGGATTGTTAAATAGCATTGAAAAATCAGATTAAACAAAGAGGCAATATTACCAGTGTGAAGTTCAATGTTTTTTTTTTCTTTATGTTTCTATTCAGTAATAATTGCCTATATTTTAGGGCTAATGATATGTAGTGTGAAAATAAAATCTATAAGATGAGTCGTAGCTGAAACGTAGATGGACAAAGGAAAATGGATAAAAATAGCTAAAATTTGAAATAGGTTAAGCTAAGACTAATCTTTCACTTCTATGAAAATTTAGGTAAAATCTGACGAGCTGTTTTGAAATATAGGTGTGCTAAGAAAAAATTATTTCCGCCCGCGCTTATTCCAAACGCGGAGGCTATCTGACAAAAATGACATTTTTTTCACAAACTAACAAATTCCTTTTAAAAAGATAAATCAGTATAAACTATGGAAGAGTTTAGCGATTAACTAAAGGAGAAAAATATAAAACATGGGAAGTTTGAAAGAAAATTTCCAAAGTGGATACGCTTAATTGAAGAAAACTCAGGCGATTGAGCGTGATTCTGACCACACCACCTCCTAGCACAATCTAGTAACAGTACCTCTTTACGATGTACTGACACTTCGTTGGTTGTAGCAGTACAGATATAAAGTCTTGGAGTGTAACAAAAAATTAACCGAATTTATAAATAAAGTATTGTTTTTTTTTAACAGAACTGTTTCTACTTTTAATCACCTATTTTTCTTTTTAAAATTACCACCACAAAGGTTTTTAATTATTAAACAAAATACAATTTTTATTTAGGAACATTAAATTACACGTGTTTAGTATTTCCTAGTGATTACAGGGATTTTGCTAATAGGCAAATGTAAGATAGGAAGAAAAAAAAATGTAATTAATTGTTAGGCTTAGGTGTTACGACATTATTAGGACGTATTTATTTAAGAATCTAATAATTAAATAACAGTTTAAAGCCGAAGATACTAACAATACTTAGTAGATAAATACTTTTTCAAGTCTTCTGATGGAAACCCTTCTTGGCCGTAAGTTCTGGGTTGAAGCAATGATCTCTCAATTATTCCATCAGATTCCACTCAAAGAGATTTCTGACATTTTCTTAATAGCTTATTTATTTACGGCGAATGGATAACCTTAATTAAAAAAATTTCTGACATTTAATAATTGTTCTTTTTGAACACTTTCCTCTCCCCCTCCTCATGAGGAAAGAGGCATAATCCAAGATACTATAAGAGTCTTATTTAAATCAACAGAAATATTAATTTTATATAAAATAGCAGTAAAACTCCTAATGATTAAAAATTGTAAAATTTTAACACTATGTTCGAATGAGAATATCGTCCAAACAATTTAATTGCATTTGACATAAATTACTCCTCTTTTTAATTGCATTGTTATATTGCTTCTCTTTACTCACTTGGAAAACTTCATGCATGGCTATAAGTCCGGAAAGGAATTTCATTTTATACATCTTTATATCTCCTATTTGCATTAATATCAACTAAGAAAAAAAAAAAAGTTTCACGTGCTTCTTCCATTATCTATTCTTCCGCAATAATTTGTAATTTATTTTACATTATTTAGTCCATATTATAAATAATTAAAATTAAAAAAAAAAATTAAAAAGTACAATTAATATATGTCATATGTTTTCAGAAAAAAAAATATTCATACATTTATTTAAACAAGCTTATTTGATTATGATATTTTGACATCACTAAACATTAGATTAAGAGTTTTGTTGAATACAGTAAAAAAAAAAAACCTTATTAAATTTTCAACCTTATTCTTCTTGATCATTTTCGTTTATCACATGGCATTATGAGTTGCCTTTTTCTGAAGTTTGATTTATACTTCTCGATCCTATGTCGGCTGTTTCCTCTTTTTGCACTCCAAAGCTAATACTTCACCAGCATTTTTTTGTCCTTTGTACCAAGAATTTCTTGGTTTTCCTCGAAACCTTTCTCTGCAGCAGCTGTTTGGGTGGCTCTGGCGAAAATATTCTTCTATGGCCTTCACAAGACAAGGGTAGAGAGACGGTTTGAAGGGTCCTCAGATGGTTTGAAGGGTCCCCACAGATGCGAGACACTCAATAAATAAAGCTAATTGGATGGTTGCTGTACATGATTCAAAAGAATGACAAGAGCTTTCAGAGGAGGCCCTGAATGAGGTCTGGATTTTAGCGCATACATGTAGGTATGTAAGGTCTTACATCAAGATTGGCTCTAATTTTCCTCACACAGTATATTCTAGTCTTGCCTTCACCCTCCTTTGGCTACCTCTTTCTATTGTGTGTTTTTATAGACTTCCATTTTAGTACCGATTTAGATTATTTTGACCACCAGAAGCCGAATAATATGTTGATAGAGCAGTGAATAACAAAGAAGTACATATAGCACGGATGTGCATGACCGAAACGTTTAATATTACATAATTTGCAATAATTATTCTGAGAGGTTTGAAGTACGGACGGGTTTTAAACAAGGCGATTCTTTATCTTATTTAATATCTTGTTTTGGAAAAGTCCCCGAGTTTGTGTATCTTGGATCGCTCATAACCCAAGACAATGTTGTGGACTCCGAAATTAAACGAAGAGTTTTTATTTTATGTGCCAACCGCTGTTATTATAGCCTCAGTCCCTATTTTAGGATCCGTGCCTTGTCTAAGGACACCAAGATTTATTTGTATAAGACAATTATTCGGCCAATTCTTCTCTATGGCTCGGAAACGTGGATTATCTCAAAAGGCTGGTGAGCATAACCTAATGGTCTTGGAGAGGAAGTTTCCCCGTAAAATATTTGGAGCTGTCAAGGTTGACCAGATATGGAGACGTCGAACAAACTAGGAGCTCAAAGTTTTATTTAAGGAACCAGATGTTGTCCAGTTTGTGAGGCTTAGTAGATTGAGGTGGGCAGGGCATGTTGCTCGGATTGCTGAGAGTGATCTGCCAAGGAAAATAGTGACAGAGGTATTATATGGAGACGCAGAGGAAGACTACGCCTTCGATGGTGTGAGTGGTGATGCCAGGACCATGATGGGAATGAGGAACTGGATGGCGGCCGCACAAGATCGAAATGATTGGTGGAGGCTGAGGTAGGAGGCCAGGACTCGATATCGAGTTATAGAGCCGAATTAACAATAATAATAGTAATAATAATATCTTGTTTAAAAAAGATTATTCTTTCACCTATCTTATTTAATCTAGCTCTAGAATTATTAAAAGTGTGCAACTTTAGGTCGTAAAATACCGGAACTTAAGTACGCTGTTGACTTGGTATTATTGGGTGAGGACAAGGAAACTATAAAACTTTACACAACTACATTGATAAACACTAATAAGGAACTAGATCTGTATAGATGTAGATATAGCAGGAAATATATTTGAAAAGGTGGATAGGTTTAAGTATTTAGGTTCTACGGTAACTAGAAAAAACTAAATCTATAAGGAAATAAAAGCGAGGTTGAATGCGGAAAATATCTGTTATTTTTCCATTTCGAATTTACTAAGCTCGCGCTTCCTGTCCACAAACTTGAAAGTTAAAATTTACTAAAATATTATTCTTTCCACTATTCTTTATGAATGCGGAACATCTTCTCTTAAACCAAGGGAATAACAGCGCCTTAAGGTTTTTGAAAATAAAGTATTAGGTAAAATATTCGGACCGAAGAAGGATGAATTAACAGGAGAGTTAAGAAGACTGTACAACTATGAATTAAGGAAATTACCCCCGCAAAATAAATGGGCATGCAAGGTGGTAGGGCTTAGTAACGAGTAGATACCTAAAATGTTAATAAAACTGAACCGATAGTTAAACGTCCGAGAGGTAGATGGGATGATTGGGTTAAAACTGATTTAGTAGATCTGGGTTCGAAAGGGCGTCACTGGAAAGATATATGTAGAGAACGATTCGTGGTATCGGCGTCGAACCTTCGGATTCACTAAGCTTTTATTATTATTACCTATTTAGTACACTTCAAAATTTCGTAATTTATAGAAAGTCTTTCTCCAGGAAACTGACGCATCTCTTCGCTGTCTATATCTTCTCTTTTATCTCGAGTCTCAAACCATCTCATTTAGGTACCTTACTATTCCATCTGCAATATCGTTTTGCCTTGGTTTTGTCTAAAATCATTTTCAAGTTAATCTACTTTAGCTGTTCTCAGTATATAAGGAGGTTGAATTGGAATATTTTACCATTTCTTCCAAATGTTACCTGGACCCTGTTTCATAATGAAAACTAATAGTATTAGTTCATAAATACAAGCCTAAAAAGTTCAATGAACATGCACTGATACTTTCCGTCCCTTAAATGAAACAACCATTAGTGATATTATAGGAGTTAAAAAGTACTAATCTGTATTGCACAAGTCAACGAAATTGTACCAAGTACAAACTAAAAGAGTAATGGTTGATTGCTGATTGAAAGTATGTATCAATAAATGGAATATGCGGTCAAATTAAACTCAAATAGTAAAATTATGTACTGTTTGTATTTGAGCCAACGTTTCGCCTCAAATTATAAGCAGGGCTTCGTCAACTGCTAAAAAAGATACAAACACTTAAAATAAGTAAAAAAAGTAAATGGAAAATTATAAGGATATACAGTGAAATGTAAAAATTAAATATGAAAAATAGTTAAGGAGTCTGCCAAAATACGTGGGTTTGGTATACCAATTAGTGGATAGGGAGCCATCGGGATTTCTGATAATAAGAAGGTCAAGAAAAGGGAGGGAATGGTCAATTTCACATTCAACAGTAAACCGAAGACGAGGGTGGTAGGAGTCAAAGGCTGACAGGATCTCGGGGATTCTGTCAGGATTGAGGACAAGGAAGAGATCGTCCACGTACTTATTAATGAAAATTATGTCTTGTGAGAATAGAGGTATTATAGAGTCGAGAAGGTCATTAAAACAATATTAGAGATATCTGGAGCAAGACAGTTCTTCATCGCAAGTCAACTAATTTGGTGGTAAAATTTACCGTGAAAAGTCACGTAACCAGAATTACAGCAAAGTTCTAAAGCAGAAAGAAATGAGGAGAGGTTAAGCGTGATATGAGTTGAATTATAGTCCAGTTCTTCTCAACGATATGAAGGGCTTTGTCAATGGGGATGTTAGTAAAAATTTTCAAATGTGACGTACTTAACTGCCATCCCCACTCCTTCACAATGCAAACGGTTCACTCAGACTTTGACTTCCGTCAAAACAGGTGTGAATTCTGCCTCGTTCACTTTCTTTCTTTCTTTTTTTTTTTTTTTCTTGATTTCATTCCCTTTTCATCTCTTAATTTGTTCTTTCATTATTATTTCTTCTCTTTATCTGTAACTATTTCCATTTTCATTTATTGTTTATAAACTTTAATTTTTACGTTAAGTAAAATTAAAAGTAAAAGTAAGTATACCCTTATAATTTTCCATTTACTTTTTTTTACTTATATTGGTTTTTAAATATTTTTTAGCCCTGACGAAGCCCTACAAAACCCTATATAATTCAGGGAAACATACATAATTTTACTATTTGAGTTTAATTTGACCGCACCCGGACCATAATCCATTTAATTTAAAAGAATAATAGTATTAATTTGTACTTTATTATGAAAGGGAGCCCTGGTGGTTAGCTAGAGTTGTGTAAGTGACTTGCTGGGGTATTCTGTAATGGAGAAGGAACTTGGGGCCCAAACAAGTTTGGATCGGATCTCTTGAATGAGATGTTGAGAGTAGTTATAAAAGGAGCGGACTTAAACTGCAACCTTGACTGTTACCGATATTAGTTGTGAATTGGTTAGAAAATGCCACTTCTAAATATGTTTCTCTGTTTATTACATAGATCTAAAATAACAGAACTTAGTTCAACTGCTCCCCCAATTCCTGATAAGCCTGTTATATATTAGATATCTTAACCCAGTCAAAGGCTTTCAAAAACATAACAAAACAAGTATGCACTTTCCTGTGACTTTCTCAGAGATCTGTCTCAAAGTAAATTTCAGGTATTGACAGCTTTTGTTTTCAATAAATATTATTACCTATATTTCCCAATTCTTGGGTATCATTTTATCCTTCCACATAAAGTTTAAGAGGTACTATAATATCTTTATTCTTACCCCAAGGTATTTCAATATCTCCATATACGTGTTATCCGATTTGTTGAATACGATAAGGATAAATATGTAATATGATTTGGGGATTCTGGAATTGAAGTTATATCATATTACTCATGTTCCAAAGGAAATTAAAAATGATTGTATTTTAATTCTATTTGTCGAGGAATAAAATAAATACCACAAAAAATAGCGCTTATGTTTATTTTAAAAATAACATTGCTCATGCTATCAGCTTACAACTAATCGTTCTATATCATTTGATGCTCAAGACTTTTCTTGAACCTTTTTGCACTTCTCATGACCGCGACCTGATAAAAGCTTCATATCTCTGAAGCAGTAGTTTCTAAAATGAAGTAAACTAGCGAGATATGCTTATTTATTTTCAATGAAAACCGTTGTTTGATAAACTCTTTTATGAACTAGGAAATGTGCAGCAACTACCTCCTCACAGCTTTTCTCTCGGTTTCTCATAATTTCGAATTGGGAATTTTAAAAATTATTATGAATATTAGCAGTGAGGAAAGCACGTTTTTTATTGAGTGATGTTAGCATCCATTGAATTTACTGGTACTGGTGCTGGTATGGTATTTTGCTGGTATTCGGCAAGTGGGCCTAGTGGTCTTTTTTATCAACTCCTGGCAGTTACCTAGGTAAGTTATCTTCGGGACCGCCGAAAAATGAATGTTTAACTGCCTCAGGTGGGAATCGAACCCACAACGTTCCGAACCGAGCGCACTAGGACCTGCGCCCCAACTCGCACGACCTCACGTCCCTTCTATTGAATACAACGATAGGTTTAAATTAAATTTTTAAAAGTTTATACGATAGTTTTCGTAAAATTTTTTTTTTTATTTATTGACATTTACAACTGTACATAAAATACAAGTAAATTTGAAGTAAGATCATAATAGTATGATACAGCATGTAGAGAAACTACCCATTGGTTGCACTCTAAACGTAAAATTAAATACAGATAATAATTATATATAAATGATAATTTATATTTTACTCTATAAAGAGAAGATGGTTGGGCCTGCGGTCTGTGTAGAACATTAATGAGTCTTCACTGACCACACGCCCTGCCATATCTTCCTCATACATAATCCTCGGTCAGCTATAAACTCAACATTATGTTTCAGCTTATATGTCATAATTAAGTTAAATATATTAATAATTTTTATAATGGCCCTGAGTATTTAATAATATTTGATAATAAACTAATGATGGATCCGAATAAAAAGAAAATTACCTAACCCACTCCGTAATCAAATTATAGTTGGAAAATATGTTTTTGATATAGCTTTTATTTTGATATCTTCTGTTACTTCTCCATTTCATGTCATAAAAATGTTATTTGTCTGGCCGTCTCTAAAGGGATAGCTCTTGCTTGCAGACAATTGAATTTGCTACGAAAGATATATTTTCTGTTACCTATAGATGTTTCAACTGTTTCTGCTGACAGATATTGATCTGACTGCACTGATGGACTTTTAGAGCTTTTAATATCTTGCAGTTTTCCTCATAAAAACGAAAACTACGCTTTGTTAAAAGCTTTTTCGATAATCCGAAAATCAATACCGTTAGTAGGAAAACTATATCCTTGTTAAAATTATTTATCAATTTTTTTCATTGAGTATTAATATTTCTAAAAACAAAATATGTTTGGATGAAATTTAAAAGCTTTTCTTTTCACTTACATCATTTAATGAAGTTTATTATTGGATAACATACAGAGTATATATAATATGATCCATGACTTTTAATTAAAATTACAACTACTTTCTAGTTACAGTAATTAGATATTACAAAAACACATTAAGATTATAAGTAACTACAATTCGTTAATTGCAATTTCTTGCCGAACCGCAGTAATCATTATTGAAGAGGTTTATAATTAAAAGGGTATAAATAACAAATTTTCAACAAGATTTTTAAAATATTTATTTGTGTCTGAACCTAATTTAGTATGAGTATTTATGGAATTGTGTCATTATGAATAATTATTAGTTAACTATTCAGAATTTCACAATTTTGTCAATACTGAAGTTTAAATTTCGTGCAAGCACAAATAAATAACAAAGAAAAATCGTACTGGCAACATAGTCACTGTTACTTTTAACCTCCTTAATTTTTGTCCGCAATTATAATGACTAATTTTAATTTAATGTAATATAAATATTTTTTACCCAAAATTGTCAGTGAGATGTAATTTTGGAAGATTTTGGTTTTTAAATGATAACATTAATTGCAGTATTACTTCCTCTTAAATAGCAACAATTATCTTAAAGTAACTTTTAAATAATGTTTAGCAAAACAAGATTTTATAAATTTTTCATAACATAGCAATATAATTTCAACTCAAAAATAACTATTAGTGACAGAAATTTCCAATAATTATTTTTTTTTGGAGGATATGACAGATATTACAATTAAAACAAAAAAACTAAATAAAATGATGCAAATTGTTACACAATTGTTTATTGAAAATATAATGATTTATAAAGATTGAGATAAATTTTATTTAATTTCGAAGATAAAATTATCCGGAATGATTTTTTTTATTTGGGCAATTTTTGTTATAATGAGTTCAAAACATTTTATATTAGTATAATATCTTTTTAAATCACCGAGATATGAGTTTATAAAACCTTTAATTGACCCAAAATTTTGAAACAAAATGTTTAATGGTAATTTCGAGTTCCCAGCATCATCTTGGGGTGACCAGTAACTTTGTTACCAATGCTAAAAACAAAACAAAAAAAGGAACAGCAGTTTCGGAAAAAGTCTACGGACCAACCACAGTGGTCCACAATAAGGGAAAATATTACTAAACATCTAAAGATGAATTCTATATTTTCATAATCTAATTGTTCATAAAACATTCATAATGAGATTTTCTTTCTAACGAATATCCAATTATTATATATATCTTTAGATATGATTAATTTGTAAATACTACCTAAATACGTTTATTATTATTTTAAATATTAAAAGTTTATTACATCGGTATTGGTAACTGGTGGGGGAACCCAGGGCAGCTTCCAAATAAGTATAATTATTGACGTTTGTAAGTAAACTAATAATAATGAAGGTTAAAATTTAGGTTCAAATAATTTTTTTCTGAGTTAAAGAAGACAAATTGAACAATACATTTATCTATGGATATAATTTTTTTACTTTAAACTTATAAAATCAAATAAATATAAAAAGAAAATTAAACTTATAAAATCAAATAAATATAAAAAGAATGGCCAAAATGGCCGAAACGTTGGACTGTTGATGAAATAAAAGTGTTGAGACTATACAAGGATACAATTTTGATTTATTTAATGACTATCTAAAAAGAATATTAACATTAAGTGAAATCAAAGTTATTTTTAGGAGTAAAAATGTGTCTTTTTAATTTTTACTGTTTCTTAGTCCCAAAGAAATTCTAAATGTACAAGACATATTTAATTGAAAATTTGTTTCCCTTATAATGTTTGAATATACTTATTTTATTAAGAAACATACTACTCATACATATCTATAGTATGTTCTAAAATAAAATTAATTTTAGTACAAAACTTAATGTTTTGATTATTGTTTTTGTACATTATCACAGACATCACATAGATTTTTTCTTATATTAATTGAGATTTAAGTACACTTTAATACAAATAAAATACTTAATATTTACAATCGGCATTTAGAAATGAATTGATTTTATTTTACAAATGAGGGCTTTTACTTTAAAACCAAAAAATAGAAATTTTCATTGACAGTAGGTAGGTATATTAAATTTGATAATATAATATTCATAGAGAATTTTCTTGGAGAATATGGAATTAATTAAATTTACAGAAGTATCGCATTATTTCAATGTGTTTTTTAAAATTTATATTAGGAATTTAATTTCAGTTCATCAATCTGAATTTTTTTTTTTAACGGTCATTAAAAATGTTTGTTATTGTTTTTATTTATAAAATGGGGGTATAATAAAGGGGTAAAAATAAGGATATAATTATTAACATATTTTTCTTTTTATTAGTATCATACTATTTTGTAAAGAAATTAAAAGAATAGTCAGGAGCATCATTGCTAATTATTGCTGAAAACACCAACCAAGGTGGGGGTGTCAAGATCTCTTTGTCAGGACCGTCGAAAAGTAACTTACAGTTGGTAGATTAAACAAGTTTTTGCAATAATTAAATAATCATATGTAAGGATAGGATAAATACATAATAATAATAAATAAACATAACTATTCTAGAAATAGTTGTAACTTTCAAAAAATGATATAGATAGGAATAATAATATATTAAGGAAGAGAATGTAAATATATCGTACATAACTTTTTAATTTTAAAAGAAAAAGAATCTTCAAAAGTTATGTTGGTATAAAGAAAAGTTAACTTTTAGAATGTAATAGACAGAATTGGTAGAAGTATAAATAGAATGTAATAGAAGTATACACATTCGATCAAACAATTTAACTTCAAAACTTGGTAGTCTTAAATTCAGTAACATGAATGAAGAAGCCCAGAGCATGTCAATCTCAAGTTTATTTTAGCTTTACATGGTTCAAAGTTAAATTCATTTAAACTGGCATGAGATCCCAGCTGTTCAGTTGTTCAGATTTCCCACCCCAACATGCAATATTATAGTTATTTAAATACAGGCTAGTTCGTTTTGAGTGTATTGCATTCATTGAGCATGTTTAAGTTCCAGAATCTCCAATGCTTTAAAAATTACACTAATTATTAATGTTGTTTATAACCGATAGCAACAAGTTATAATTACTTTGCATCTAATTATCACTGTAGTAAACTCCAACGAACACCACAATTCAAGCCACCCTACAAGTTCTTATATTAATACTGGCCTTGTAATAAGTCTGAAAATAAATATATTATATAGTTTTTAATTGTTAATTTAAACTGACAGATTAAACCATAAGCTAGCCTCCTCATCTCTCTTTTCTCAGTCCACCGGTGTTCCTCAAGGTTCTCGCAGTATCTTATGTTCCATTCTCTATACCGTTTATACAGCTGATAATCCACCCACACTAACACAGTCCTAACAACATACGCTGATGACACATGTGTACTGTCTGTAAACAACGACCCATACTGCTGCATCACCAACTACAGACACACATAACATCCATTGAAGAACGGTACAAAACTGGAGAATCAAAATAAATCCTGTCATATCCGATCAGATCATCTTTAATCTCCATCGTAAACCTCTACCCTCTTGTCCTTCAGTATCATTTTTAAATATTCTACTAACGTCTGTTGAACAGATTCGATACTTAGGACTCCATCTCGACAAGAGACTTACTTGGAATCCCCATAAAAGATTGAAACGACAAGAATCTTCTCGTAGATTTCAATTACTACAACGTCTACTTGACAAACACTCTCAATTTCCCATCGACTTCACAAAAAATTATTATATACTATTATAGTCAGACCAATTTGGACATACGGAATTGAGGCTCTACCACACCATCAAATTACTCTTGTATCCAATCCAAATCCTTGATGCTCTTTCGTCACAAATGAACTCATCCACA
Source organism: Halyomorpha halys (assembly GCF_000696795.3). Lineage (NCBI taxonomy): Eukaryota > Metazoa > Arthropoda > Insecta > Hemiptera > Pentatomidae > Halyomorpha > Halyomorpha halys. The sequence continues at coordinate 122,415 of NW_027111153.1, read as the reverse complement.
AAGAGCTTAACATCCGTTTTGTTGCAGATTTGGCCCGAAAGAGATATACGTTTTTTCATTCCAAACTCCTTACCCATACTAACTCATTAGTTTTTAATCTCTCATCTTTAGCAATCTCCGATAATCCTTTGAGGCGTCAGAAAAGAAGATAACCACGGGACCATCCAACTGAAATTAATGTTTGAAGTACCACCATTGGGTAGTTCCTTCCCAAGATTTTCAAGTGTTTGAAACATCAATTGTATTTTTTCTGTACAGTTAAATTACAATAAAAAAAAGTTGACAGATTTCAATTTTTAAAATATCATTTTGTTTTAATCATTTTTATGATTTTATCAATTTACTATTTATTTGTTTTGAAAAATAAATTTTTTTAACATCCCCAACGTGAAAAAATATTTTTTAGTACCATTAGGACTTTTTTTTTCGTTGTTATACACTTAGTTTTTCTAAAATACATGCAATATGTTTCTACTATTTTTTCCCTAATTATCCAGTTAAGAAAGACTATCCAGGATTTATTTTATTAATTAAAGGAGAACATTTTACCCCACAGTGATAAACACAAAAGAAAAGTGACTAGAGACCATGAAATTTTTCACAGCCGAGAGGTGTTGATCTCTCTCAATCGCATTCGAGAACGCTAATATGTACACTTTTTTATACTGTTATATTTTAGTACACTACAAAGTTCATATTCATTATTTACACCTGATAAGCTCATCAATACGAATTTTTATAGTAACATTAAAATAATTTTTTTTGTTAAGAATCAGCTATTGTATAAGTAAAATATAAGTACATCATACAAACTAATAATCAGATGTTTTTATATAACTACCAAAATAGAATACATACATAAAAATAATATAATATGGAGTGATGAACATGTGAGGTACTGGGCTTTGTGGAGGAGACAGTGCGGTCCTCAGGCTAAAACGTTTTTCTAGAGGGTGTAGTGGACAGCATCAACTCACAACCACAAGGTTTATCCTAGCCCCGATAAAGGGCCAGTTACTCACAGTTGTAGTAACCCCATTAAAAAACAGTTTCCTCAAAATAATTTTTAAGATTTGCACATCATAATTTCATTTTAAAATATTTATTTAAATTTAATTTAAATAGCTAAAATGTTGATGAGTTTGAAAATTTTCAATTTACTTTGAATCAAGTCAGAGTAGTTTCAATGCAAAAATTGTAGTGGTAGACCCTTAAATATATTATACTCCAATGTACAGTATATAAAAAACAACGAGAAATATTGCTCAAGGATCTAGATACAAATCAAAATCTTACTTATAATAGTAGAATAGTAATAGTAACAGACTAAAAATATGTTACATCCATAAATACTTGAAATCTATAAACAAAAATATATAACAGATATAGTTACGGTATAGTGTATCAGTAAAGCGGATATATTTAACAGAATACATAATAGGAGTAACAAAGGGGTTGAGCAAACTGTCCTATAGAAATTTCATAGAATAAAGTTAATTAATATTTAGCTGTACGGAATAAACCACACAGGGGAAAAGGAAAAAAAATAAAAAGTTAGATTAGGAACCAATGTCGAGTTCTTCATAAATATTCATGGAGAGATTTCTCCCGTGAATCGAAGACGAGGTACGATTTGATTAATTATTTTTCGGACTTAATTAATTCAATTAATTAAACTTATGTTTCAAGGGTCGCAGCTTTAGTCGCCCTTTTCCGTAATAAGATTTTGTTTTTAACTTCCACATAAAAACGGTTTTCATTTTAAAAGTTAGCTTTGATAAACATCTTCTGACTTTCTCTCTATCTGATGCATTGATTAGTGATCAGACGAATTATTTTCAAAAGCAAATATTTTAAAGAAAGGAAAACATATTAGGAATAAACCACAAAGGCAGACCCCTCTTAAAATAATTAGAGTTGAAGTGACATAGGGAGTGTGCTATCTTTTGATTAATCAAATCATAATGTGACGGTTGCTATTTGGCGTCTTCAGTCATTCCCTTGTGACCTATGTTGCGTGCAGAATGAAGCCGTCACGTGGAAACGAGGACATAAATTAAGACAGGTATTGACTCCAGTTCCAGACCTACTGACGCACATTTAGAGATTGCATCTCTTTCGAAGATTAGATAAATAAAATATAATTTTAAATCAATATTTCCCACTACAATCAAACTACAAGACCTTTATTAATTTACAGAATATAAAGACGCTGTCATGGAAATCTAAGAACTATCTACTTATAAATTAGGAAGAGTTCACATAATAATGGGGGCTAAAAAAAAAAATGAGTTTTATTAAATCCAAGATTAATTCAAAGGACTATAAATATTTTAAAACTGTTTAATACTCACCATTACTTAATAATCCATTTAGAGCATATTATATGCTTGTTTAATCCAAACTTCAAAAAAAGCTTCTGTTTAGTTATTTCATTTTTCAGTTTAGTTATTCGTTGGACACTGTCATGTTTCAAAGCAGAAACATGACAATGTCCAACGAAATTCTTCTAATTTTAAGGCATTACAAGAAAAAAAATTCACAGCCAAGGGGAAGGTGTCCTTGACCAGAGCACTGCGCGGCGTTGGTTTGAAAATTTTAGCAGAGGAGATACGACCTTGGAAAGGAAGAAGGGCTTCGGGTGACCATTAATGGATATTGATGAGGTTCTGCAGGAAGCTGTTGGGTCCAATCCTTCCACAACCACTCCCGAACTAGCCAGGAAGTGTGGTGTGTCGAAAGATATTGTTAGTCGCCAGCTAGTGTGTTCACGTGGAAGGTGAAAAAGATCAGTAGACTCATGAACTTACTCCGCAATCACTTCACGTCGAACCAACGAAAAGTTTAAAGAATTTATTGGTTCGAACTCCTGCCTTATCCACCATATAGTCCAGACGTCGCATCATAGGATTACTACTTGTTTAGATCCATGGCCCATTTACTTCTAGGAAAAAAAATTATAATTTTGCGGAAGTTGAAATTGCGGTCCAAGAGTTCTTTGACAGCAATCCCAAAGATTGGTATCAGCGTGGGATCGAGCAATTGGCTACTAGTAGGCTAATGGATAACAATGGACTATAGTTTGAGTATTAATTGTATTTTATATGAAAGAAATAATAATACAAATATTTAGTTGAAAAACAGTCATTTTTTTTTTTTACACAACGCAGCAGTGGGGTAGGTTCTAGGTAAATCATGAAGAGCACATAACTGAGAGGAAAAGGTTGCTTTGTGTTACGCCATGCATTATAAGTTATAGAAAAAATTTTTCAACTTGACTTTATTCGTAATTTATGAACTAAAAAATATGTGAGTAGGAGGTTCAATACTACGTCACACCTTCCAGCAAGCCTGGGGGGCCGCCCTCATTGTAGGTCAGCGAGTGTATCCAACTTAGCCGAGAGGCACTTCCAAGGAATTTCCACTGACCATCCCCACACCCGCCACCCCAAGGACGCTCCCCTACGCGGTAATTAGCCGCGGGAAAGGGCTAATTAATTTCATTCTAGTTCACGGAAATGGAACGGTGGTTCCATCGAGGATGGTTACCTCCTTTCCGAATATTATGAAATATTTGCGTTATTCTTTACGAGTCAAATCACGGAATACGCTGAAGAAATTATCAGAGATCATGAATGTGGTTTTAGGCGAAATCGTTCATCTATTGATCAATTATTTTTTTAAATTCAAATATTACTATTTTCCACCAGAAGCTCTATAATATTTTGATTTAACTGGGAAAACCACAACGTATGACCAAAACGTTAAATACGGTACGAATCCAGTAATAATTATTCTGCAAATTTCGGTCAGGTTTAAAACAAGGGAATTCTCAATCACCTATCTTATTTAATCTGGGACTAGAATGATAGGCAATGATACAAAAAACTTGATACAACTATGTTGATAAATTCCAATAAAGAACTAGATCTCGAAATAAACACTGATAAACCAAAATTTATGGTTAGCAGAAGAAACAGGAGCAATTTCGGTGATATGAATATAGGAGGAAACACATTAAATCACATACAGAGAGATTTAAACATTTAGTTTCTACGGTAACTAAAAAAAATAAAATGATGAGGAAATAAAAGCGAGATTAAAGGGAGGAAATGCTTCTTATTTTCAATTTCAAAATTCGTTAGCTCGCGCATTCTGTCCAAAAACGTGAAAGCTACAATTTACAAAACTATCATCCTTCAGACTGTCCTTTATGAATGCGAAATGTGTCTTCTTACACTAGGGGAATCAAAAAGCCTTAAGGTTTTTAAAAATAAAGTATGAAGTAAACATTCGGATCCAAAAAGAATGGGTTAACTAGAGAATTTAGGCTGCACGACGCTGAATTAAGTGGACTGCAGCCGGTAGATATAATTCAGGTTATATCATTGGCGTGTAAGGCTGTGGGCCCTAAACAACGAATCCCTAAAATCTTAATGAACACTGAACCGATGGGTAAACTTCTGAGGGGAAGACCGAAATGTATATGGGAGGGTTGCGTTAAAACTGAATATGTAGTTTTGGGTTTGGAGGGGTGTAACAGGTCAGATGTAAATAGAGAACAGTAGTATCGGAATCGAACCTTCGGTGGCTAAGCCTTTATTATTATCGTCTTAATGATCGATTAAAGATGGAATGTTTGTGTATCGACTTCTGGTACTACATGAAATTCAAATAGAAGTTCTACAATGCAAAACAACTAAAAATGTGTTGACAGGATAATATGACACAAATAAGTAAACTAAGTTGGGGTTTATTTAAACGATTATATAAAAATGAACAAGAAGAAATAAAAATAACATGTACAATCATGAGTGTATATAATGAAGAAATAACATAGACTACTAGATTTAAAATGAACAGGAAACTTAATAAAACGTAAACATATAAAAGAAGAAGTAAATGAGAAAAATATACAGAAATAAAAACGAAAATTGAACTCACGGGGGCGGGGAGTTAAGGAAATAAGATAGGAATAAATAAAGGTCAAGAAAGAATAAATAAAATTAAAAATGTGAACTATTTTTACTTCCCGTCCCTAAATAAATAGAGTGAAGCCAGTGTTACAAAAAATAACTACAAATAAATATAATTTGAGTATTTGATGTACATATTATTTTCAATTATAATGGCAAATATCGTGTTTATTTTTGTATAGTTTCATTTTTAATTTTCAGTGCAGAAATCCGCAGTATACCTGCAGCCAAAAACGAAAATTCCAATACTTCAGCACCAACCATATCTAACGATAACTTACCTAACGTAACACCTCCCATTAATGCCACTCCTGAATCTACAGCCAACCGTTCATTTACCGAGCCTGTTCCACCTCCAATTTTCGTCAACAATATCTACGACTTCTTGGAGTTTGGTAAAGAAATATCAGAAGTCATTGGACAACCGAATTTTAAGTGCTATACCAATAGAAAAGATACCAAGATATCCACAACAAATAAAGATCACTACGAAAGCCTAGTTAAACATCTATCGGAGAAGAATTACGACTTCCACTGTTACCAACTAAAAGAAGATAAGTCGTATCGAGTCGTGTTGAGGGGACTCCATTCCACTACTCCATCTACAGCCATCAAGAGTGACTTAGAGGAATTGGGTCACAATGTTCGTCTTATTGCTAATGTGGTACACCCACGGAAAAATATCGACTTCCTCTATTTTTCATCGACTTAGAACCAGCTTCCAATAATGCAGACATTTTTAAAATTTCGAGGTTGGTATACTCTTGTGTACGTTTTGAGGAACACCGACACAGGGCTGAAATTGTCCAATCCAGTAAGTGTCAGAATCTTGGTCACACAAAAGCCTACTGCCACCATCAATGTGTTAAATGTGCTGGCTCACATCCATCTGATACCAGTCAGAAGACTCGAGAGACTCCAGCTAAATGCGTACTCTGTGGGAAAGGTCATCCTGCTAACTACAAAGGTTGCGAAATATACAAAAATATCCAACGCCAAAAAACCACAAATTCTGCATTAAAAGAGTTCAATCAAAACAAAGTGGTTCTAGGAGAAGAACTTCCTGGCCCATCAACGAGCGACGTGGAACATCGTACCCCGGTCACTAATTGCTAACAACCCATCAACTCCAGAAGACAGCCTTTTATTAAATACGCAGAAGTAACTCGTCGAGTTCAGGCGCCTCAAGCTTCTCATCCTCTCCCTCTGACATCCCACCCTCAGCCTCAGTCCTCTGTTTCTCTCCCTCAGACTTCACTATATCAGTCCCCAAGCTCCTATCCACAGACTAAACCACCTACAAATGAAAATCCTTCCAAAAATGTGAAAATTCCTAAACAGGTCAATCCTAAACTTCCTCCCCTATCCCAAACTTCCTCTTCGGTCAATCTTTTCCCCGAACCTCCAGTAACCGAGGAACCAATTCAACAATCCCAAAAAAGAGCTCAATCCCTACCTAGACCAACCTACACTCATGTCCATGATCAAACCTTCTATTCCCAAAACAGCCAAAATGCACCTGAAATAACATCTATTCTTTCCTCCTTCCTTCGTGATCTTCAAGACACAATCAAGCCTCTTATCTCACTCCTAACCAGACTCCTTAATGAAATCCCGTTCAATTTAACTAGATGAACAAAAACACCTTAAATATACGTTTATGGAACGCAAATGAACTACATAACCATCGAGACGAACTTGACATTTTCCTCCTTGAACATTTCATCGACATAGCACTACTGACTGAAACCCATTTCAAAAAGCATTCTTACTTCTACATACGCGACTACATTACATATAGAACAGATCACCCTGACAACAAGTCCCACGCAGGTTCTTGTATCCTTATTCATAAATCTTTACCTCACTCCCTTATTCCTTCCACCCCGTCTAATATTATACAATCAACATCCGTCATCTTATCCTCTCGCCCGTTTAACATTACACTTTCAGCTATATATTGTTCTCCAGGTATTTCCCTTTCCTATAGCCATCTTGACTCCTTATTCCGGTCCCTTGGTCCGCGATTTATTGCTGGAGGAGATTTCAACGCCAAAGATCAACAGTGGGGATGCAGAACGTCCAATACTCGTGGTAGGACTCTTTCCCGAGTCACAACATCCAATAGTTACTCCATCCTCTCTCCTAAAAATCCTACTTATTGGCCTACATCCCTTAAAAACGTCCCGATATCCTTGATATATTTGTTACTTCCCAAATACCCACATCACAATCCACAATTCAATCTTTAGATGACCTCTCTTCAGACCATAGCCCGGTTCTACTTCACATCCATTCTAATCCTATTCCTAGACCCTCTCCCCCTTCAATGATTACAGGACAGGTAAACTGGAAAAATTTTCGGACTGATCTTGAAAACGTACTTGACTTAAAAATTCCACTAAAAACAAAAGAACAGATCGACTCTGCTATCGAAATACTTTCTAGATCGATAGGAACTACTATCACTAACAATACTTCCCCAATGAACATACAAAGTTTTAGAGAAAACAACTTACCTCGTCATATACAGGCATTATTAACAGAAAAACGTCGGGCAAGAGCGAGGTGGCACCGAACAAGATATCCCGCGGACAAAACTCATTACAATAAATTGACTAACAGACTAAAAGCAGAAATTAGAAAACACAGAATACAACATTTCCAGAACTTAACAGAAAACTTAAATACCACTGACAAATCATTATGGAGAACTACTAAAAAGCTACTAAAATACAAATCTTTCAACCATCCACTTCTCACTGAAAATAAGACTTGGACACGATCAGATGAAGAAAAAACTCAAATTTTCGGCGAATACCTCTTCAAAACTTTTAACCCCCATCCTGATATCCTTAATCCAACCCATCTTGAACATGTTGAAGCAGTGATTACAATTCCACTCCAAATGACCCTTCCTCCTAATGCCTTTCATCCCTCAGAAATAATGAACATCATCTACCAATTACCTTCTAAAAAAGCTCCTGGCCACGATCTTATCACAGCACACATTCTGAAACAGCTCCCTCGTAAAGCCATTCTATTCCTTACCTATATCTATAATGCTACACTCCGATCCACCTATTTCCCTGACCCTTGGAAAATGTCTATAATAAAAATGTTTCCCAAACCCTCCAAGCCACTTGAATATCCATCTTCCTACCGTCCTATTTCGCTACTGCCCATTATGGGCAAAATCCTAGAAAAACTCTTATTAAAACGCCTCTACCCAATCCTTGACTCATATCATGTTATTCCTGATCACCAGTTTGGATTTAGAACATCTCATTCTACCATACAACAGAGTCATCGAGTGGTTGATGTCATATCTTCCACATTGGAGCGAGGTATGTACTGCACGGGAGTCTTCCTCGATGTTGAACAAGCTTTCGATCGAGTCTGGCATCCAGGTCTGCTCTATAAACTTCGTCAATTCCTACCCCCAACATATTTCCTTATAATCCGCTCCTACCTCACTGATAGAACCTTTAAAGTAAATCATAACCTAGCCTACTCATCTCTCTTTTCTCAGTCCGCCGGTGTTCCTCAAGGTAGTATCTTAGGTCCCATTCTTTATACGGTTTATACAGCTGACATCCCAACCCACCCTAACACAGTCCTAACAACATACGCTGATGACACATGTATACTTTCTGTAAACAACGACCCAACTAATGCATCACAAACACTACAGGCACACATAACATCTATTGAAGAATGGTGTAAAAACTGGAGAATCAAAATAAATCCTGACAAATCCCACCAGATCACCTTTACTCTCCGTCGTAAACCTCTGCCCTCCTGTCCTACAGTATCCTTTCTAGATACACCACTAACGCCTGTTGAACAGATTCGATACTTAGGACTCCATCTTGACAAGAGACTTACTTGGAATCCACACACAAGACTGAAACGACAAGAAACTGCTCGTAGATTCCGATTGCTACAACACTTACTTGACAAACGCTCTAAACTTCCCATTCACTACAAAAAATTAGTATACACTACAATAATCAGACCAATTTGGACATATGGAATTGAGCTCTGGGGCTCCACCAAACCATCAAATTCTTCCCACATCCAATCGTTACAATCCAAAATCCTTGATGCTCCTTATTACGTCACAAATAAACTCATTCATAAAGACCTTAACATCCCATTCGTTGCATATTTGACCCAAACCAGATATGCGTCTTTTTATTCCAAACTCCTAAACCATCCTAACCCATTAATTCTTAATCTTTCATCCTTAACAATCCCTGATAATCCTCCGAGGCGTCTGAAAAGAAGATGGCCACGAGACCTTCTAGTTTAAATTAATGTTTGAAGTACCACCAATGGGTGGTTCCTTCCCAAGATTTTCAAGTGTATATGAAACATACTACGTATTTACTTATTGTATTATTTTATACAGTTGTAAATTAAAATAAATAAATAATTAAAAAAAAAAAAATTTTCAGTGCCGTAGTAATTTTGTTATTAAATTGTGAGTAGTCGAAATATTATTCAGTGCTGAAATATTCACAAAAATTTCCGCGTAAGATATCAAAATTACGGTTGGGTTTTTTTTTTTAATTAACGACTTTTAATAAAACAACAGTAATGATTATCATGCACTCTTCAAAATGTCACGTGATACGTGAAAGGTCGTATCTGGATGAAATATAAATTATGAACTATGTTCGATGACTTATAATCTAACCAGAAGACAGATATTGTGAATACTGTTATCAGAATATAATAATAATAAAAATATAAATAAGTATTTTCCGAAGGCCGAATATATACTCGCTAAACTCTGGAAGGAGTTGCGTCAATTAATCAATGAAGGTCACTAGGCCTAAAGTTCGTCTGCGAATAAAAGATATTTTAATAATAAGTAAGCATCGTTAAGGCTTCAAATTAAAATTAAAAAACTTCAATGACTAAACTTAAAACAATTCATGGTTTAAATATAATTCTTTGAAATGTTTTCCTCAGAATTCTTTTCCTTTCTCAATAATCTTCAAAAGATTTGTTAAAATCGGTGAAATAGTTTATGAGAATAAGGCGTCCTTGAAAAATGAGGGACGAAGATGTTATGTTTTACCAACCCTTTTTTTGCTTAAAAATTAACTTAAAAAAAATTAAATTAAATAAATCAACGAAAGTATAGAGGTAACTTCAGGGTTAAGTGGCCAAGCTGAAAATATGAATTAAGGACCTCAAAACAAGAAAAAAATTTCCTTTAAAAGTATGTCCGCAAACGCTTTGTTTAGGAGATATTCACACCTAAACATTTACATTGTTATGAATTATTTAGGTTATATGAAATAAATAAAGCTTATTTATTTGTTCTAACTATTTTACTACTCTACTACTTTATTATTCCAATTTATTTATACCGTTGATAATGATATATGGGTGAAATCTATCTGCAATGAGTGTTCTCCATACTGTAGTTGGCGTAATATTTAATTCTGCTCCAGCTCTTCGTACACTGCCAGATGGATCATCATCAAAATATTGTAATATGCTCACACTCCTTTCTTTATTTCGTAAAGGGGCAAAAAAAAAAAACCATCAGCACGTTGTATTATAGAAGTACCAGTTTCTCTCAGACGTTGAAACATGGAGCTAAAGATAGACTTGTTTGGTAATCTTCTGTTCGGAAATCGCCTGGCATATTCACGATTAGCAGCATTAGCATTACCATTGCAAAAACCGTACACAAACACCATCGAAAGCCTCTAACAAACTGATAAATGTTATTGACAGTTCCCAATGCTAATTTCAAATAGTATTAATCCTTATGTTGCCAATATTAAGGATAAAAGACCTATTAGTATTCTATCTAATCCATCTCCTAAACAAAGCGTTTGCAGATATACCATCACTTTGAACAGCATTTAATATGAATCTTAATGTTTACATTTAATTAATAAAGTAGTTAGAACCAATAAGGTTTTATTTATTTTATATAACGTAAATAATTCATAACAATGAAAATCTTTAGGTGTGAATATCTCCTAAACAAACCGTTTGCAGACCTTCTGAGGAATTTCTTTTCTTGTTTTGAGGTCCTTAATTCATATTTTCAGTTTAGCCATTTAACCCTGAAACACCCTGTATATAAAAATAAGATAAAAGACATAATGACGTGATTGGATGAAGATGTTAGGTTATCAAAGATATGAACATGAGAAGAAATGGCGGGCAATAAATACTTATGTTCTTTTTTGACCGCAACCCTGACTATCTTCTTCAGATGAGAAAAAATAAATTTTTTGTTTATTTATTTCTATAAAACTCAACATTCGTTTATTATTTTCAATATGAACCTTTGTAATTGACCAAGAAAAAGAAAATTAAATCATACTCAACATTTGGGTTTTTAAATTTTAAACCAAGATACGTAGACTTTAAAAAGTATTTTTCTTGAACGTCACACCACGTTACACCTTCAATCCAGTCATGTATTGAACTAAAATCAATCCCAAATAAAAAAAATCAAGCGCGCATCACAAAATTTTCATTTGCCAGAGCTTTCACCTTGAGATGAAATTAATTGTTGCACGTTTCATAAATTAGTGTTTTATTCAGGTTGACCTGTTTAGTAACATCTTTATTTCATATAGGTGAATAAAAGTAAAATTTAACAATCGAAATAACAATAATTGTGAAATTATTTAATTTTTATAATCATTATTGTTATTTAAGTTTTCACAATGATTTATGTTTAATTAAAAAAATTAAAGTTTAAATTTTTTAATTGAAAATTTGAGAAAAGAAAAAATTAACCTCGGAACCTCTTAATGAGACCTTAAGGATGGAAAAATCCGTGTTTTTGGGGGGGGGGATTGGAAAATGGGTTTTTGTTCCAATGGGTCCCAGCAGTCTCTACTCTGCAAGGTATTGTCCCAAAGTATTCCAGAGGTACGCATCCCATTTCCAAGTAATCCCATTTCAAGCAGTTTCTTTACACTACAGACAGAAAGCGTCCACTGTGAAGTATTGTTCCATTGGAAGTGAAAAAATGATCAGCAATTTGGTTCCTGCCCAGAATACAACAGTTTAACAAAATATAATAAATCCGTGTGCTACGGAATGGGATCGGATAACATCACCCGCTTTCGACTAAATATAATTTCTCTCTGTTTTAGGCGATTGCATGAAAACCGTCTTCTCCTTTAGTTAGTAATACAATTCTTTTATAGTTCATATTTATCCATTTTATGTTATTACTAACAATGCGATGTAAACAAAATTAAAGATGTTGTAGAGGATGTTTTTTGTTTTTTTTTAAATCGGCAGTTAAGCCCTTTCATACTATTTCCATGAAGATGACATCTAGCTCATCTTGGAAATCACTTTATACTCATCAATATATCGAGTTTCATCGATATCGATTCACGCGTTGTACAGGAAATCGAAAAAATGTAAAAAAATTAATTGTATAAAGTGGTGCTTCCCCCAGTCGATTTAATCGAAACATTTACTGTATCATCTCAGTGATATCCCCACCATTATACATTTAACTTCAGTTTTGTACGAAATTTTGTTTTTGAGCTAGGCTGTACACACAAGGACACCCCGATACCATTTTCAGAGACCTGGTTATTTGGAGGAGACCTCAAAACATATAATTCCGTCAAAAACTGGAATTCAAAATTTTTCACGATCGTATTAATTCCCCTTACTTTCTATCCCATATACAGAATGATGAAAGTAAAAAAAAAAAAAAGTAGAATTTAGAGCATAAATTTGATCCACTTTATAAAACGAATTTTTAATATTTTTCCTTCGATTAATATCAATACTTGCTTGTTTAAGGAAATATGATAATATTCTGTTTTTAATAAAATTTAGTCTTTCTTTGTGAATTTGGAACAAAAAAAAAAGAAATTGAATAACAATAACAGGAAAATAAAGAACCGTGATACTTTATCCCGTAAATAATGTACTAGTTGGGCGATGAGGTTCAAAGCTCGAATCAAGTACAGTAATTGACCGATTAGTTTTAGTGATCATTGTATAACGCCCGATGTGTGCAATAAATGTTGACACAATCTCTTCGCTCCCATTCCGTTTCTACATCTGTTTCAGTGACGTAATGGTTGCATCTCTGGCAACAAACCGTGGACGAATAGGAATAGTTCATTGACATGTTTTATTTCCATGTTGTTCGCGCAGAAAAAAAATGGGCAAAAATTATTTTTTCTTTTTTTCGGCCAAGACTCCCATTGGAGTCCTATACTGCTATTTGTTCTTTACTCATTTATTATTATTAATTTTATTGTATTTACTCTTTATCGATTTTTATGAAATCTTAATTTCTTTATTTTCCCTTTTGTAGTGTGTTAAATTATGTTTTATCTTTTCTACTTTTATGAGTTATAACATCTCCTTTTCATGTTTAACCCAATAATTTGCGTAATTTTTTGCGAGATGTAGGTAAGTACATTTTTTACTCGGAAATTAAACAATAACCTTTAGTAATAATAATTATGAGAGATAGTTGACCGTGGATGACTTGTACGAGGGTATAGTTGGGGGTGCGGTCAAAATGAAACACAAATAAGTTGATGTAACTTATTTAATTGTGCCAACGTTTCGGCTAGAGTCTCTAGTCTTCATCAGAGCTAAGAACAGAACAAGATAACAACCAATGAGTATAGAAAATAAAAAATAAAACAGAATGACATAAAGTGAATAATTTTACAGAATGGAATTAATAAAATGAAGTGAGAGAAATTGAAAATAAAATGTATACATAGGTAATTGAATAAGTAGGTAAAATAACATAATTGAGGAAATAAAATAAAAATGAAGTTATATAATGCAAAGAAGTATGAATATATTAGTTATTAATAATTAAAAAATTGAAATATGGAAAGAAAAAGAAAATTGAGAGAAAGAAAATATATGAAACCATAATAATTGATAAAGAAGCAAAATATAAGTAAATTTTAACAAAAGAAATGAATAGAAGAAAAAAAAATTATTTTGAAAACAACAATAATAATATATGGTGAGCATAACTAATAACGTGGGTAAGGAAAATTGAGAAAAGAATGGATGGTAAAATAAATTTCAGTAATAATATTATTATTTATTATTTTCATGTAAATAGATGAAGAGTGGATTTTGTTTAGTTATTGAAAGTAAATTTTTACTTAGTTAGACTGTTTTATTTACGGAAAATTAAAATAAAACCTTCAGACTCGCACAACACATATCCTTAGATCTCATAAGACAATTCAGCAGTCATAATATGTAAAATACGGAAATAACATTAGCGTGCTATTGATGCATAAATACATGGTTCCCTTATTTCAAACAGACGCCATTTATTTTTAATAAATGTTAAAAACTTCTGTCCTCTTCATTAGAATGACAATTACATATATACATGCACATACTTGATGGGAACTATTTGGACGTATGCATCGCTACTTCAGACCAAAATAAACTTTAAAAACAAAACAAATTAAAATAGTTCCAATATATTCCAAATGTCATGGTAAGCCAGCGATAGAACTGAGTACACAGACTTACCCATAACCACTGCACTAGATCAGATTAAAACAACATGCAGTATATTTTATTACAAGCTGTACGACCATTCTGACAGTACATCCTGAAGGCTGAAAAGGAATTGTAATCTTCTAAGTTAATTAATAATTTAAAATTATCCGGAAACACCTTCAGTCGTAATGAAGCAAAAAATAATTATCAGGAAATTATCGAAAGCTAGTTCAAATAGGTTTATAGTTATTTTTATTCGCTATAAATATTTGGTTTATTCATTAAATAAAATTATTTTTATTTAATAATTTTAAATAAGATCATAGATACCGTTTTTTCTTTATTTTCTCGGTTATTTCACTTGAATAATTTTTTTATTATGAATAAATTCATTATTAGGGATGAAATAAGTTCTTTGTAGAAAATTAGTTCTTGATCTAATAACTTCCGGGTTCCTAAAAGTTTTACTTTTTATTCAATTTAATTTTGAATAACAGCACAAGAAAATAAACCAGTCTGTCTAGTGACCTACTAAACTTACTACAGATCTGGATCACATTTTGCATCTTCAAGGTTGGGCGCTTCTCTTACGAAAAATGTTATTAGTATTAACAAAACCTAACGAATATGTTATATATATTATATATATACAGACCAAGAGCTTGCTTATTACTCAATTTACAAAATGATTTAATAATAAAGTAAAGAATAACAGTTTTCACATTGGTAATAAAACGAAAAATTGCATATTTATAACAAAAAGATGGGTGGATTGAACAACAAATTACATAAAAACATTACATTACGTTTAAATAACAACTGCAAGAGACATTTTACAATGCCAAATTTCATTATTTATATACTTGAACTAACATAGGGCAACCATTGTAACGTTTTTTTTTGTTTCTTTTAAGGAATATCTTACACAAATTCTTCATTAGACAATAAATTTAAATTATTAAAAACAAAAATATCTGTGCTTGTCGATTATATTATAAAATATCTTATCGGTATTCATCAAATGGAGCAAAATAAATCATATTACTGATTTGATTACTAAAATTATAATATTATTCATAAATATTAGAAATAATATGAATTTGAAAATACTATGTTGCGAATTGGTTCTTTTAAGCTTAGATTTTTTAATTAATGATTTATTAATTGATTGATATTGATTGTTTGAGAGTGGTTTATTTTATTATTAACACAAACTCACTTGATCCAATTTAACAATTTAACGTTTCGGCCCTCAGGCCATTCTCGAGGAGACAACCTTACATATTGATGTAATGCATTCTTCAAAATGTTTCTTGCCGGCTAATTGCTCATGTCTTATAAATTTTTTATAATTTAAATTTAAAACTTTTTCACATAAAATATTGTCTTTATTTAATTTTACTAAGATTAATAGATTTTTTACTAAATTATTGAAATCATTAACAAAATATCCATGAATTCAAGAGATCAACTTTGTTAAACGATTTTTGAATACACTAATATTTTTAAGTAAATGAACAAGAAATTTTGTGTAATTAAATCAGTGGGTTCTATCTACTGGTGGGTGCATTATCCCTAAATCTTAAGAACTAATTCCACAGAATAATAAATGTAAACTTAATTACTATTCTGAATTAGGCTTAGCATTTGACAGTGGAGGGATCATCTTTAACTTGATGAAGTTTTTTCTTCCCACTCAGGAATTTCCGTATTCCAGTAATACTTTAGGAAACGCCTACACCACGTCTCGTTTTATCGTAGAATTGTACATCCCACTCACCAATCCAGACGAATTTTCAGAGAGCGCCAGCAAATCTAATTACTTTTAAAGTAAATCTTCAACAATTAGAAAGTCCAATCTTTCATAAACAATAGTATTATTTTTAAAAATATATTAATAATCATTATTATTATACTTTTATTTTTTATGTAAAAGCTCAGGCCATTAAAAAAAGAGAAGTAGACAAGCAAATGCATAAACTCACATGATGAAATCACTACTAAAAACAATTTTAATTCAATAATGTGAAAGGAATATGTCTTTATTTTTATTTACTTTAATATAGGTGTCAGGTAAATTCCTAAAACTTATAGTAGGTTATAATATCTTAAAGATTATTATTAAATTCTTCAAGCGAATGCTTATGTGACTTACTTGTCACTTCATTGAGATGTAATAATATAAATAAAAGAAACTATAAAAAATCATATAAAATCTAAATCTTTAAGCGATATCAGCAGTTTATCAACTCTGAGTCAACTTTTAATTAATTTCATACAGTTTTACGAAGGCTTGCCAAAACGGAACTTTGATAATAAAAGATTTTTGCGAATAATAATTATAGAAAAAGAAACATTCACTTATTTTTGTATATTCAATCACTGTACCAATACTTTTACTGTCAATTCCTAAATATAACTTATCTTTTATTAAAATTTAGTTTGGTTTCTAAGCAATTTTCTCCTAATCAAAATAATTCTTTCATTATAAATATTGCTTAATTTAATTTGCATTTAGTTTATTCCATCTACTTTTCAATATGATGTTAATTTCCAAAGAAAGAACCTACAACAATATATTAATTCACAAAATGAGTAAATATTTAATATACTTTTTTTTTCATTTCATTTTTCATTTAAAAAAAATCAGGGAATGCTTAAATATGAGCCCATTGTAATGAATGTGATTAAGTCGATATCGGATATAATGAATACTTTTAATAATAATATATACATTATTACTTTCATAAAAATTGAGCAAGTTTATAATAGATCTTAATCGTTTTATACAATTATTATTTATGCAACTTATTTAAATTAACTTAGTTTTACATATTTTTGTCGACATATAGCCAGACTACTAAAAAAAATAAGGCTCAAAATACAGAGGGATGAAACAGAATAAAATGATATGACGATGATTTCGGCAAAGCAAAGCAGATATAAAGAGAATGGGTTTAATTTAGTTAAAGAGGTTTAAGAAACTGGAATCTAAAATATTTGAAATAGAAGAAATTCAAAAAGGAAAGAAAGCTATGAAGGGAAAAATAGTTCTTATTTCTCTTCAACAGAATTACTCAGTTTGTTTCTAATGTACAAAAAAACAATCATCAGCCATTAAATTATGAGGGGACAGTTGTAAGGCCGAATAAAGAACTAATATCAGACGTTGACTAAACGGATAAATTGCCGAAGAGGGTTGGGAGGGGGGAGAGTAGATCAAGACAGGACGAGTATGTTGGGTCTGATGTCATAGAACAAGACAGGTTGGGGTTATCCAAGTTGAACAGGCGCGTCACCTGGGGGAGCCCCCAGTGAGAGAAATATTTTTTTATGACCCTATTCCTGGTTATTTCTGGCATCCGGGGAGGGGGTATCTAGAGTTGACCAAGCTATTCTAACCATGGTGTTTTTTTTTCTGACCTCCTAGAAAAATTAAAACAATAAATTAAATATATACAAAGAAATAAGTGTATATATTCAGGTAAGATCTTGGATTGCCATTGTGGCATTATAAGATAAGCTGCCGGGTCCGCTGAAGGCGGTGTCATCGATGATGGCATGAGTCTGCCGTGAGCGTACTAGGAATAGGGAGGGGCTATTCCGGCTGGCGTTGATGAAGTGATGACTTCAGGCTGTAGAGCCAGAAGTCCCTCCCAAGGCGAGAACATCGACCAAGGGAACAGTGCTCTGCCACCTCCCAGGTCTTGGTGGAGGGGTGATTTCTCTGAACAGAGGATTGGCACAGGCTTTCAGCCCCTCAAAGAACTTGATGTGCCTACGGCCTATGAATTCTGGCACGGTTGGGAGTTGGAGCTCTGCACAAATTTCTCTGTTCCTGGTCTGTTGGAGTGATGTTCCTCGTACTATTCGCCTCAGGAGGGAGTTCTGGAAACCCTGTAGGTTGGTGAGTGTCGTCTTGTAGAGGTGTCTCATTAGTGGTGCCCTTCTGAAATGACATCACGATGGCATCCGTCTAACCATGGTGGGGAGTCAAGTTTTCCTTAATAAAGGCCGGATTAGAACCGGCGCCACCCACAGTTCTCAGGTTGCTAAGTCCTGCGCCTCAAACACCTGAGCCACGGATAGGCCCCCCAGTGAGAGAAACAGAAATATTTGGTCTATGTGCTTAATAAACACCAAAGTTAAATCAGCGATATACCACCGAAATTCTTTCGCACCCCAAAATCCTGCGAAAAAAAGAAACTTATGAAAGAAACCCTGTATTAAGTTGGAATTATTCATGGTGATCTTGATCTCTCCTATGTATCTAATTTGGAACAACAATGATACCATCTTTCCTATATAAATTGTGCGTGTACTCAAACCCATTACTTTCTAATATTACTACTGATCGACTCTCAATAAAATTTCTGATAATACTTTGAGATATATGATAAAAATGCCAGATTGATTCCTTCATAAGTGAATGTCACTTCATATCAATTAGACCTCCCATATTAAAAGCCAAACAGCAAAACTCACATTCTCCACTTATACTAATATTATAATAAATATGAAAAACATCTAATTTCAATAAAAAAAGGATTTATAAACTATCACTTTTCTGAACATCTATTTTAGTAAAATAATCACATTTTCATAAACAATTAGAATTTTTTTAAATAAATTATTTATTGTTATATACAACTGTATACATATATATACATCAAGTAAATTTGCTGTAAGTGATAGAGTGACATGAAACAAATATGTGGAGAATCTACCCATTGATAGAGCTCCAAAAACATTTCTTGAAGAGAAGATCTCGAGGCCATCTTCTTTTCAGACGCCTAGAAGGATTATTAGGTAATGAAGGATAAGCCAGGTTAGAAACGAGTTGGTTTGGGTGGTTGAGAAGTTTTTCATGGAAGGATTGGTATCTGGTTCTGGCCAAATTGGCAACATAGGGAACATTGAGGTCCTGATGAATGATTTTGTACACATGTAAGGAGCATTAAGGATTATACGAAGGATTTGGACTGTAAGGATTGGATTCGGGAAGAATTGGATGGTTTAGTGGAGCCCCATAGCTCAACTCCATATGTATATCCTTATAATAGTCATGTAGATCAGTCTTTTGTAATAATTAGAAATTTAAAAACCTTTTTTTATTGAAATTGATTTTTTTTTTTTTAATGTTTACTATAAACATAAAACACCAAGTATTTCCAAATACTTGCTAAACAACAGAAAAACTCTTATCTCCTATTTAGTTAAAATATGAAGAAAAAAATACTATTTTAGATTGAGCTTAGTTCAATGCTTCATGCTTTAAAAAAGAAAATTGTTAATTATATATTCTAATCTACAAAACTGAATTTTGTTACTTTTGATTAGAAGAAAATGGCGATTATAAGATTTCGTCTTAAAAAATTCATAAGAATGGAAATATAACTTTTTTTTATTGAAAAATACTTTTTCAAGTCTTTATTTAAAAAAAAAAAATTAAAAAGTTTTTTTATTTAACCAAAATTAATAAAAATCAGAAATAATGAATAATAATTTGGGCTATTAACTACAATTTGAAAATCAATAAAACAAATGGAAAAATTGGATCTGTTTTTTGTGCAAGTAGTAAAATTAATTTAGCTAATTAATTTAATTAAAACTTTCATTGGAAAAAGACTCGAGTTGATAGAACATAAGCCGGAAAGAAAAAAAAGGCATTTATCTCACCCCAATTTTTTATTACTTTAATAAAAACGATGTATAATTAAAAGTCAAAATAGATGAGTCTGCCAAGTGTAGGTAGGGGGGAAAATGGCGGTTGTTTCAAAACCTTAAAAAACATTAATTTTTCATTCGGAGCTCTATATCTTAAAACTACCAACAACACTAAAAAAATCTAAAAGAACATTATTTAAAGAAGAGTAAATCTTCTGAAATATTAGCTCTAATAGAGCTATTTACGTCTAATAGATCTCGAGATATAGCCTATCAAAAAAATTTCATAAAAATGTACTGAAATATTAGTAGTTAGTTAATTTATTTTGAGAAAACTATCTCAGAAAATATTTGACGTTTATATTTCTATTAGCACTCAAATTAAAGCTAGTTTTATGGACTATAAAGTAGTTTATTACCTTTACCTTCGTAGAAATAGTAGTTTTCATGATATTTGCTAAAATAAATTGATTTATAGTTGTTAGCACAATAAGTTTGATTTATGAAAAACTTTATTTCAGAAACTATTAGACGTAAAGATGTCTGCCAGTACTCAAATTAAAGCTAGTTAAATTTACTATAAAATATTTCATAACTTTTATCTTTGTAGGAGTAGTAGTTTTTATGATATTTGACAAAATAAACTCACAAAATGTTAATTTCTAGTTGTTCATATAAAATGTTGGATTTTTGAAAAAATATCTCTAGACCCATAAGACGCACATATGTCTACCAACACTCAAAATAAAGGAAATTTATCTTACTATGAAGTAGTTTACGGCACTTATCTTCGTAGGGGTAGTAGTTTTTATGATATTCACATATGAATATAAATTTGGCAAATGAAAATTTATCAAACAACTATAAATCAATTTATTTTAGCTAATTTCATGAAAACTACTACTCCTACGAAAATAAATATCATAAACTACTTTATAGCCCATTACACTAGCTTTAATTTCAGCGCTAATAAACATCTGAGCGACATATAGTTCCTGAGATACAGATTTCCCATAATAAATTAACTAACTACTCATATTTCAGTAAGTTCCATACAACATTTTTATGAAATGTTGCTTTTTAAAAAGCTATATCTCAAGAACTATTTAACGTAAATAGCTCTGTTAGGGCTTAGATTTTAGTAAATTTACACTACTTTAAATGATGTTCTCTTATATTTTCTGCTGTTGTTGGTAGTTTTAAGATATAGAGCTCCGAATAAAAAATTAATTATTTTTAACGTTTTGAAACAGCCGCCATTTTTCCCCCTAATTATACTTGGCAGACTCATCTATTTTGACTAGTAATTATACCTAGTTTTCAATTAAGTAATAAAAAATTGGGGTGGAATAACTGCCTTTTTTCCTCTTGGGCTCTTGAAATATCATTGGTTCTATTACATCGTCAGTCAAGGGCATTGTTTGTCTCAACTCAAGGTGGCGATGGTAAACTTGAGTAATATATTGACCTGGACAGGGAAAATTTTTACAAAATCATTACTGCACTGAGAGTGTTAAACTATTAAATTTGTAGATTAATCTATTTCCCCTATTTTATAGAGGAGCTATTGTTTTTCTCTTAACCACAGTAAAATTAAGAATCATATCTGGACTATCGTTTTTGTAGTAGATCATTGAACTAATATTGCACCAATGACATTCAAAATGTTTAATTAAAATATTTTTAAACAGTTTTAAGGAATTTTTTCGTTAGGATTAATTTAAACTCTAATAAATAATTGAGAATTAATTTTTTATAATACTTCCTGATTTGCAAAATTTATTTCAATGATATTCTTCTGAAGAATATTATTACACTCTTTTACATAAAATCATTTGCAAAAATATAATTAAAAATATTTTTAAAAAATGAGAGGACACTATTCGGTTTTACTTATACCTAATGATTACGTCCGAAATGAAGACAATCATTACTATTCTATAATTTTTAGACAAACTGGTTCATTTCCAAGGTGATACATATACTTTAAACTAAAAAGAAATATCGTGACAATAGGAAACCAGAAACTAACCAATTCAATACCGCTATAGAATGACCTCTCTTTTGTTTCCTTGACCTGGACATATAACAACTCATGTGTACAGGATGCAGCTGTATCTTGGAGATCAACATTTAGTCCCTTTTCATACGTAACTTATGACCGTTTCTTGAAAGATAACTAGGTAGTTACTTTATTTACATTTATTAGTTACTATATTACAGCAATCTTTGGATGAGCTCCCGAAGCATTCTGTCTCCCTATGCCTTCTAAATATACATCTGGCCCCTAATGAAACCATTATTATTAACCTATCTGTAATCACAAGACATGAAGTAACTTAGAACTAAGATATTGCTTTCTAGTTTATATGAAGTGTATTTCAATGTTGGTGTGACATTTTATTTTATAGTATCGTAAATCCTAAAGTTTTCACTGTTCGTGATCCCGAGTTTTAAGAGGAGTATCGTAAGTTTTGATGGAAATAAATATCATCAGAAAGGTCAGATAACATTTATAAAAATAACTATGTTCATTAAAGTGAAGATTGGTTTTTACTTTTACATTAACCTGTTGCATTTTTAATAAAGTTGCTATTATTAATAATAATCCTAATAAAGGCTTAGCGAACCCGTATCTTCGATGTCTGATACATCTGCTCAGTGACGCTTCTCATACCTACGTTTCGATCTACCACTTGAACGTTTACCCGTCAGTTCAGTGTTTATTAACATTTTAGAGATCCGTTTGTTAATAAATCCTACAACCTTACATAACCATCTTATTCGCCGCAATGTCTAAAATAATATCTGAATTATTTTTACCGTGTGCAGTTTCCTCAATTTTGCATTGTGTAACCTTTTAAATTCTCAGGTTAACACACACTTTTTTGGTCCGAATATTTTAAGTAATACTTTATTCAAAAAAACCTTAAGGCGATGTTCTTCCCTCAGGGCAAGAGGCTACGCCCCGCAACCGTATAGAACAGTAAGAAGGATAATCAAATTTAAATTAAATATGTACCCTTACAACCCATGAAAGGTCAGGGGTGAAGTGCTTTGCAAGGAAGTACTGTTACTAGATGGTTGTGCAAGGAGGTGATTTGGTCAGAATCACGCTCGACTGTCAGATTTTTACCTAATCAAGGGAACCAACTTCATGACACACGGTGGATGACAGAGGGCTTCCGAACCCACAGGACTGACTCATGACTACCGTGGAACTTTAGAAAAATAATTAAATTAATTAACTGTCGCAGCTGGGTTCGAATCCAGGTCCTTGGAGTTAGTAGTACAGTGCCTTACTACAGAGCTACCGGTTCACAGTTCAATAGTTTTGTAAATTCTAGTCTTTAATAAAGTTAAAAAATATTAATAAATAAATTTAAAAAATAAAGTTTTGTATGGCTAAGCGATGATATTAATATAAATAAGGATACAGGAAAGCAGTATCGGTCTTTTAGCTAAGCCTGCTTGTTATCAAGCAATGTAAATCGTCCGACTCTAGCTGAGAATATTTATAATCTTACATTCGTTCATAAATTATTGTTAGAGGCTTATCTTTAAGGGAGAAAATTTTATTTTATTCTGGAAGGGGAATTCGCTAAATGAGCGGCCTCAAGTTAAGATAGCAATCTGAGATTTTCCAACTTAGATAATTCTCTTCCATTAACATTCTTACCACATTAATCCACTGTCTAGTTACGTTTCACTATCCGCAGATAAACGTGCTGTTTATAACGCCTTGGTTTTTGTGTTCTGCTACAAGTCGTCATAATAATATAAACGTGGAATGGCAGGCTTGAGGTTTATCTCTTAGCCAGGGAGATATATATAAAACCTTGCGTGATTCGAGGCAATAAAGTCTCGGGAGGGGAAATGGGAAGGCAGAAGCAAATATTGCTACAACTGGGGCAGAAAGAAGTTCCCTGAATACAATCCGAAACAATTATCAAATAGATAAAATACATTCTTATAAGTTAGGTTCTCTTGGAGTACCAACACATGTATTTCCAATATGAACTTATAATTTGTACTTTGAACAAATACGGATTTGATTTGGGTCTTAAAAAAAATAATCACCCAAAGGTGCGATGCCGAAACATCTTCTATAACAACCTATCCATCAGAAGAGGTCTAACAAAACATTTAGACTGCCTCTGGACCGCTTGTTCACCCCTCAGCAATAATCACCTCTCTCCCCAATTCAATCGCCGAGGTGCTATTAACTTTAATGTGTTTACGAGGCCATTTCGGATTGTGCAACCTTCTAAATAATTCAGTCGCAACACTCTATTTTCATAGAATATTAGGTCCGAAGAAAGATGAGATAAACCAAATAATTCTGAAGGCTTTTTGGTTCGAGAAAGGTGCGTGCTTCGTGAACTATTTGTTACTATTATTATACATTAATAAGTGTTGCTTATAAATATCTATGAAATAATTTTCAAAGATGTAATTAAATATTAAAATTTTTATAATTAAAACCTTAGCTTTTATTAAAATTCATTTTTAATAGATATTTGACACTTGATAAATTTGGAAGTTCTAGTTTCCATGATCTATAGTACTAAATTTTTTTTTTTTTTATTATTTTTATTTTATCCCCCTCCCTTGCCATTTCTGGGATACGGGGTGCGGGAGCAGTGGGGTAGTGCGCTAGGGTTTGCGCATGCCACTGCTCCCAAGGATCACCAATTAGTATAGTAATAATCACGCAATAAGAAAAAATATTTTACAAGATCTTACCAAGAATGCTCTAGGCGTAAGTCAGGATGGCAGAAACCAGATAGACACACTATCATTCTCTACCTTTATTCATTTCACTTTATTCTGGTTCTAAATACTTATTTTTTTAGCGAAAAATAAGAAACCTCTTAGTATTATATGAGGACAAACTATTATATGCACGCTGATTTGGTAAGTCAGCGCCAACTGTCGGACTCAATAACCATCTTGGACATACCCTAATATTATTTAATTCTACTTTTTTTAAAAATATAATTAAATAGAATGATAACAAATATAGCATTAACATGTTATTAAGGTTGTTGACTCATTAAGAAAAATAGCATATACAATGTTCAGGTTATTGTATCATAAACTGAACAATTTATCTCATATCTTGCAGATGTTTTCAAGAAATAGGGTCTAAAGGACAATATATTGATCTAATATATTCTTTTATCTCTTCTATTTTATTTGTAGAAATACCATTTTTTTTTTATCTAAGCCCATTATAAATAAAATGAATACATAATAAAGTTATTTATTTCCTATAGATCGTAAAGGTATTTTATAATGCATAATGTCCTCCTTTATAAACGGTTTATTTAACCCAAATTATATATAAATA